>NW_022196897.1:90618502-90626939 GCF_008632895.1 Mastomys coucha
AGAGAGAGAGAGAGAGAGAGAGAGAGAGAGAGAGAGAGAGAGAGAGAGAGGAGATCGAGACAATTTTCAAATGAAAGAAGAAGCTTAGGGGTGAACTGTATCACAAAAAGCCCTCCGATGTTTACATTTTTTCTTTTGTTTTGCAAAGAATGAATCTGTTTGTTTTTGTTTTGTTTTTGCCAGCTGCGCCAGTCTGGAATCTGAGCCCTATGCGCGTTTCCCCGCAGCCCTGGGCGGATTGCTGACTTAAACGCTGGCAGAAAGGAACAGCGCTGGCGCGTTTGTCCTGCTCTTGGGGCTCCAGACAGCGGGCCCGGCCCTAGGGCAGCAGCTAACCCGGTAACTAGTGACTTGGAGGTCGGGTCACTCTTCGCGCCATCCTCTGGCAGTGGGCGCGGACTGGCGGCCTCAGCCACTGACAGATCGCAGGGCTTCAGCTTGTTTATTCAATTGTCAACAGCCTCGGGGTGACCGGCCAGAGCACGGCCCTGGCGTGCACGCTGGTCCCTGGGGCCGCGGCCGTAGCCGCCAGGCTGTGCTCAGCCAGATGCAGTTGACAGCCCCGAGATGAAAGACCGGGTTGAGATCTTCGCTCCCCTTTCCGTCTAGTTGCGATGTTTTTCATTTTGTAATAATTATGCGCCTTCTAAGACACGTATTGAAGCCACCTAGACTGCCAGTGTCTCTTTTCTTCCAAATTCCATCAGTACTAAAGAAGCAGAGACGGTGGTTTAAACTACCCCAGAACGAATTGGACGTTGAAAGTTGTGGGTTTTGATTGAGCTCGGCAAAAATCTTTCCAATCTGTCTTTGAACAATAATAGTATCAAAATCGAGTAGTTTTGTTGTAAACAGATCACTACCTTCCTATGGGATTAATCTACATCCCCGAAGATAGAACGCTAATTTCATATTTTTCCCATTGACTAATATGGAAACCAAGGCTCAAAAACACTGCGAAACTCATCAGGGGTCATACAGCTCTTGGTTGCCAAGTGAAGTGAGATCTCATTTTCAAGCCACCTTGCTTTTTAACTACAGTGCTGTACCATTTGCTTTTCCTAGCTCTGGTGGGCCTCAGTTTCCCCCCTCGCTGGCTTGAGTTTCATCGCCGGCTTTGCCTACCGACAGACAGTTTGGAACGTGATCCTTTCTGAGGCCCGAGGCTGAGCTGCCGCCGCCGCCGTGGCGTGGAAAAAGGAAGAGTGTAGGAAGCTCCTAGTTCGCCGTGACCTTCGTTTTTTTTTTGGAACCCCGGCGGGCCTCAAGTGAGGGAGGTTTAGGTGGGCGGCAGGTGCGACACCCCTGGCCAGACTGTACCCAAGTCAGTGTAGAAAGATGGGACGTGGGAAGAATGGGGTATCCCTGTGATACCTCTAGGGTTTGCGGGTCCCAGAGCACCGACTTACTGGCACTTGGACTTCTAGACACGGGCTGGGCAAGGGGGAATCTGGGAGCTTCTAGTCTCACCAGGGGTCCACCAACTGCGTGGCCGGCCGCTTCCCTAGTCCCCCCCCCTCCCCCGCACTTATTTCTCCAGCCTGATAGGAACTTCTTGCTACTTTAACGCAAGAAGTTGGAGGAAAAGGGCACCCTGGGGTTGAAATGGGGAGTCAAACATATGCTTCCTGGGTTCCCCCTCAAAAATTTTGAGAAAAATAATGACAGAGGAGTTCCAATTTCCGAACGCCCATTTCCTCTCACACTAGCCCACCTCACAAACCCACCTCCCAGGTAAACCCGAAAAATTTAAAGGTGGGCGCAGAGGTATGTGTGTCCTTTTCCATTCTTGAAATACAATACTCTCAGGAGCTCAAATCAAACCGGACCCTCTATACATAGCTTCCATCCATCTCCTTCCCAAAAATTTTGCAGGAAGACTAAAAAAGAAACTATCTCCATTTTCCTTTGGTAATGAAACCCTGACTCTTCTTTCCTCAAGCTAAGAAAACCGGTTTTGAGTAGAAATACGAGGTCAGGAGGAGGGAAGGAGGGACAGGGGCACCGGGCTTTCGGGGCAAGATGGGCTTGAGAGGTTGTGTCCCAAAGGGCTTGTCTTCCCCAAGAAGGCCAATGGCCCTGGGCCCTATTACACGGCTTGGGATAGAGAACAGGGGAGTTGTCGTGAGGGTCCTCTTCCCCCCCCCTCTCTCTCTCTCTCCCTCTCTCTCTCTCTCTCTCTCAAGAAGGGAGGACAAGAAGAGGGGAAAAAAGCTTCTAGTCCGTTACAAATCAGTCAAAATCCCAAAGCAGCATGCACCCGCCGAGTCCACTACGGTGAAAGTGAAGGGGTATCAACGGATAATGCAGCACTGTTAACCTCCCTTAGGATAGTCTTTACCTATATAGATTGTGTATCCCCAAGAGGAATGGGTAATTGCTCAAGGTAAATACTTTATGAGCCTTGGGTCCCAAGTCAAATTCAGGACGATTCTGGATTCACGAATCCATGTGAATTAAAACCAATGTACAGCATCTGGAGAATGCACTAAGATCACTGAAATACTAGGTTTCTTCGTGTTTACAGTCATCATCCTCGACTGTTCCCCCCCACCACCACCACCACCACAGGTTTAGTTGGAAAGCTTCAAGTCCCATCCTGGTTCGGGATGCCTGACTGCAACCCGCGGCTTCCCCGCCTGCTCGCCTGGCAGTCCCGGGCTGCGCAATCACTGCTGCCTCCAAGAGTCCCCGCATCTGCCCTGAGAAACCCACTACACTTGCCACACTCCATAGGCTTCTACTTGTCTGTGGGTTCTTTCCGCCCTGGATGCCAATGCTTTAGGAGACCCAAACCAATACAAACCAATCCCCAAACACCTGCTCTAAGATTCACAAACAGCTACAGGGTGGAGGGAGGAGCTGTTTTTTGAGAAGCCACTCTCTGGGAACTCTCTGGGCTAGAGTGCAAACAGGCCTCTAGCCAAGGGCCAATAGAGTCTCTCTTAGGCTCATTTCTAGGTTAGCCTAACTAGTTTGCATCCCCCGATCAATCACCGCAGGTCCGTTATCATTCCCTTATCACTAGAGGAAGCTGTGCTTGGCGAAGCAGCTTTGCTTCTCCATTCCCGTTTCTTCTCAACAAGGCGCCGGAACGTTCCCACCACACTCAAGTAGGTTTTGGGCATTTCTGCTGAGCGCTTCCGACGGCACCCCCCAAAACAGCTGAATATTTCCCCCAGTTAATATAAGGTTTAAATACCCCTTGCCAAAAAGGACCAGTAAGTGTCATCTACACTGTAGGCAGCACGAGCCCTCTGGGTTCCAACAGTACCAAAGAATCAGCTACCAGACAACAAAAAAGATCCCGCTGGTCATAACTGACGTCACACTTCATAATTACCCATCCCGAACAATTTCACCTTGGATCTCAACCTGTGAACCCAGAGGGACCAACCTCCTAAAGTGACCCTGCGGTTAGTCTCTAGAGTTCTGGACATGGGAGGAGATAAGCCTCAAATTAGGCTATCTGCCTCAGAACTCAGGAGAGTTCTCTGGGCTCTCTGGTTCCCGCCCTCTTACAGTCCACCTGCCCCTCCCTCCACCCCACCCTCTCTGATTAACAACCCCAACTCTTCTTCTACCTCGGTCGGACGCCTAGGGGACTCACTACTTACCTAGAGGGCCTTGCCTCAAGGCGCCTATACTCGGGAAGGCCAGCTGGGGAAGCAGGGGGAGGCTTGCGGTACAGGCCAGCTGAGAGCACGTAGCGGGCCAGAGAGGAGGGTGTCTCCGAGATGAACGCTCCCTCGGGCCCGCCCCACACCCCAGATGCGAGGAACCCGGACGAGCAGCGCGCTTTGCTGAGCTAGGCTAGGGCTGCTGTGTGAATGGAGCGGTCGAGCATCCTGGCTCCTCCTCCTTCCCTGCTGCCGGCCCCTCTTATTTGAGCTTTGGGAAGCTGGGGGCAGCCAGGCAGCTGGGGTAAGGAGTTCAAGGCAGCGCCCACACCCGGGGCTCTCCGCAACCCGACCGCCTGCCCCGCTCCCCCTTTCCTTTTCCCTCCCTCCCTCCCTCCCACCCACTCATTCACCCACCCACCCACCCAGAGAGAGGACCGCAGCCCAAGAACCCGGGCCGGCCGCCTCCTCGCCGCGATCCTGGACTTCCTCCTGTCGCTGGAGCCGGCTTCCACGTGTGTCCCGGAGCCGGCGTCTCAGCACACTCTCCGCCGGGAGCCCGGGTGCATTCAGCAGCCGGAGCAGCCAGGGGACCGAGGCTCCCGCAGCACCTGGGCCAAGTCCGAGAGTCCGCAGGATCGCAGGAGCGGAGAGCGGTCCGCATCCGAACCGCAGCTCATGGGTTCCGACGTGCGGGACCTGAACGCGCTGCTGCCCGCCGCCGTGTCCTCGCTGGGCGGCGGCGGCGGCGGCTGCGGGCTCCCCGTGAGCGGCGCGGCGCAGTGGGCGCCGGTGCTGGACTTCGCGCCTCCGGGCGCCTCGGCTTACGGGTCGCTGGGCGGTCCCGCGCCTCCTCCCGCTCCGCCGCCGCCTCCGCCGCCACCCCACTCCTTCATCAAACAGGAGCCCAGCTGGGGCGGCGCCGAGCCGCACGAGGAGCAGTGCCTGAGCGCCTTCACCTTGCACTTCTCCGGCCAGTTCACCGGCACAGCCGGGGCCTGTCGCTACGGACCCTTCGGTCCTCCCCCGCCCAGCCAGGCGTCCTCCGGTCAGGCCAGGATGTTCCCCAATGCGCCCTACCTGCCCAGCTGCCTGGAGAGCCAGCCCACCATCCGTAACCAAGGTAAGGATTCTGGACAGCGCCACCTCCACGCCCCATAGTGGCTCCGCTACCTGATCCCACGCCGCTTCTCCCTTCCTCAGTTCCTTTCTGATACCAGTTCTTAGCCAGTTCTGCCTTCCGAAGGAGTCTGAAAGTAGCGGACAGTGGGGGGTGGGGGGAGTGGGCTCTGTCAAGTGAGAGCGACACCTCACCGCCACCCACCACTTACACACGGCTGAGCACGACCCCAAAGTCCGATCGTTCGCAGGACGCGGGAGGACATCTGGGGCCCCGGGGTGTCCTAGAGATTTCGGAACTCCACGGGAGGAGGAAGAGGGAGGTTGTGGCGTGTGATTCTACACCGGGGAAAAGTGTGATGCATAGCCTCACCAGGCGTTGACTCTTAAGACTCTAGGGTAGACTGACAAAGTAGAGGACTTCAAGTGGGACTGGTATTTAGGACCCCCCCCACCCCTCCCCGCCCCGTGCTGCCTCTGACAAGTCCGAAGAGCCGACCCGAAGATCTTCCAGCTCTCTATAGGCTCTGGTTCATTCCAGACCCACCATAAGCAATAGAGAGTTTTGGAATGAGGGATTAACACTTTGGGGGAAACTAGTCAGTGTTCCCGTGTACCTTACGGCAGAGGTAGTACTGTTGGGAGCTCTCCTGAATAGTTTGAAGGCCGCGGGGACAGGAAAATCAGCCTGGCTGGTCGACTCCACCCGATACCGAACCAAATCCCTGGAGTGAGGATGGGAAAAGGTGGCCTTCTTCCTTTCCGCGCTCCTTAGATGCTTCCTAGTCACGTACACCGAAGTTAGACTAGGGAAAGATTTCACAAGCCTTGAGATGTAGAAACAAGAACAAGTGTATTGGCGGGTCTTCAGTCAACGTACCGGTCTAGTTTTTGACTCTCGCAGGAGCTCCGACACCTCTCTTTCGTTAGTGCCCGGGCGGAAGTATGATTCCCGAGCCCGAGCCGCTGGCGTTTTCTTCGTTTGTTCTCATTTGATTTCTTTGCTGTTGAGAATCTAATTTCGTTTGAGTCGATGTTTTAGGAAAATCTTTACTGACACAGACGCGCTTTTTTTTTTTTTGGACCAAAAATTCTGATGTCCTTAGTCTGAGTGTTTCTGAAATGTGTGGGAAGGAGGGAGGAGGGAGAACCGGCACCATTTGGGGAAGGTGCGGGAGGTGCCCAAGCGCTCTCTAGGGCCTGAAACCCTCCTCGACCACCTGAAACCCTATCGAAACCGAAACCACTGAAGAATGAGAACTCCTGGTCTTGAGAAGAAACCTGGAGCGGACTCAGGGGGTCCCTCCGTCTTAGGCCTTTGATAAATGAAACTCAAGTTTTGAACACGAGATGTTGGGGGAAGAGCTTGGTACTTTGGCAGAGGCTCTCGGATCTTGCCATCGCTTTCCAGTAGGCAGGTGTTACCTTTGGCAAGCCTCCAGGTCAGTTTGCTCGCCTCTAAGAGGAGAACTGAGATGGACAACCGGGAGTTTGGGTTAGGCCAGACGTTATAGGCCAAACGGGAGGAAATCTGACCAGAGTCTAAATACACACAGCCCGCCTAAACCCCCATGGGTCAGAAAAGAAGCCACTGTCAAACATGTGTACGCCTGGTGTTTGGAGAAGCTCACTGACCTATAACCCTTCGGCTAGCAAACACTACAGGACCACCATCTTTTTGAGTCTTTTTAGGCTCTCTGTGAGGCTTAGCATTCTACACTGCACGTCTAGTAGAAAAAAAATCCATAGTAGAAGGTGGGTGGGGCTGAGAATTTAAAGCCGGAGGGCTTTGCCAGTACACTTAGGTGGTGTTGGTGGTGGAACATCCAGGTTCTTCTGGAGTAGACAGGTTGGACTGCTACGGAAGAAAGCTTGGGAAATGAGGACTGGGCCCAGCAGGTGAAGGCTCCCCACCATACCCTGCTCTTCTCAAACCAAGAGAAGGCCAGTGGGGAGATATCTCCAGTGTAGGACAAACCTGAAAGTGGGTTCCTGTTAGGAAACTTACCCTTTTCTCTCCTACTTAAGTGGGTCGTGCAAGCAGAGTCTGTGGGCTTCCTTGGGAGCTCCTGGGTGAGAAGTGTGAAGCTGCTCACTCCCAACCCCCTCCCTCTCAATAGCAACTAGGAGGGGCCCTCAAGATCCGGGATTCTTTGAACATTCATTCCTTTTACTTTAGGGACTCCTATGGATCCTTTCCAAGATGCAGGGTACAGTTTGGGGTTTTTGATTAGGAGAAGCAGTCAGCTGTCCCTGGAAAATGTGAAAATGGTCATCAGCTTGCTCCGACTCTACTGTTGAGAGGAATTCAGGCTGTCTCTGGCTACCTGTTTGCAAGCCTGGGAGAGCAACTATGGCGCTCCTTCCTTCCTTCCTCAGTTTCTTAAGGATATTCATACCCCTCCCCCCATTTCTTCTATAGCCGACACCATAATCGTCTAAACATTAATTTAGCAAAAAGCAAACCTTCCTTGATGTGGTGCAATGAGGCCGCGGCTTACCTATTAAGACAGCTAATGGCTATAGGAACCTTCAGGAGAAGCACTGAGATCTAAGGAGCCTCTTTATACTGGGCGCCTAAATCCAGTCAATCTGGGAATAGGCCTCAAGAGGCCTCTTAGTTCACAGAGGCAGGCAGAGGTAGGACTTGAACTCACATTTTTCTCTTATTTTCTCCTAGAATTTTGGCTCCAAGGTTGAAATGGGTTTTCTCTGCCTAGCCTAATAGGCCCTGAACTTATGAGTGTGAGATGGTTGGGAAATCTGTCAGGACTTAGAAGTGGGGGTGAGGGTTGTCCTCGTCTGGACCAATGCAGGGCTTGCCAGTCAGCTTCTGACCCCCGCCCCCGTCTCCAGCCCTGTAGTGCCCCTAGATAGCCTATGCCCCGGGGATCTCTGTCTTGCTGGTCCGTTAGAGGAGCCCAGTTGTAATGGGGCCAAAGGCGCCCCCCTCCGGTCATATCAAAGACTGTTGTTGGGTCCGGGTGAGGACTCCACCTATCCCCTTGGCTACTGGGTTTTCCGGAACACCTTCCTGGTTTAGCCTGCTGTAGGATCTCCCCCTCTGCTCTCCAGGGCCAGACTGGGGCAGCCTGTTCCGGGCTCCTCCGCAGTGGAGGCAGGGGAGGAGAGCTCAGAGCCTTATTCTCCTTCTCGCAATGTCAAGGTTGCTCTCCCCTCCCTGGTCCAGATCAACCGTGGGAAAGTGGCTACCTTGGCTGGGAGGGCCTCTCCCTCCGTGGCCCGGACAAGAAGCCTTTGAACAACTCTGGAACTTCGCGAAGTCAGCAATCTCTCCGCCGGCCCCCACTCCCGCCCTCCTTGAGATGGGCTCAGCTCAGTCCTCGGGTACAGCGGGTTCCTAATCAGCCCGAGCTCTGATAAGCCTCTAATTAAAAGAGCTCTCCCTCAGATCCCGCTGCTTTCCCCGCTGCCCCTCCCAGAAGACCCGAGGGAGGGGCTCAAGGTTGCTGCTGCCCGCCAAGGTTTGCAGGTCTCATCTGCGAGAAGGCGGGTAGGAAGCCTTGCCGGGTGCCCACTTCCTAGAGCTGGAGTTCCGGACTGCGGAGCCGAGGTCCCTGGCGTGGGAGCTGCAGCCCGGGCACTAGCAGCGGTTGAGCAGCGGGTCTGAGATTGTGCGTGGCCTGAGATCATTGGCTACTCGGCTCAGGAATGGAGAAGGGTTCGTTTAGAAAAAA
>NW_022196897.1:90626949-90631352 GCF_008632895.1 Mastomys coucha
GACTCTTTCACAAACTCCGTATTTCTGTTGGGGAAACTCGGATGGGTGCCTGGACCCATATTTCGTTTGTAAGCTGTAGGCCTCAAGTGAAACCAGGCCTTGTTTCTCAAAAGGAAGACTCTGAAAGGCAATATGTACTTATTAATCCACACCCAAGAGTTATTAGGGTTGGGGATTATCTTTCTTCACTTCAGAAGCAGAGAAACTCGGGGCTCACCCAGGTTGAAAAGCTGGCTGATTCCTCAGTCACTAACCAGAGTTCTCCTGGGGGCACCCAAGCCTTCCCAGGGTACAACTTGGTAATTCCCATGGTACACCCATTCTCCCCTTCGCTGTAAAACACCACAATCGGTATCGTACATTGACTGCTCAGGAGTAACCCCGAAAGGATGGAAGCTCTTGTTTTTGTTTGGGCAGTGGGTGTCCCCTCGGTATTTTGACATTGGAGATAGCTGGCCTGCTGTCTCTGTACTGAATGACTAGTCTCAGCAAATCCTTATCGATTGAAGGACCTCGGTGGGTAAAACATCACATGATATAACTGCCTCCCCAAAGAAACCAGGAATTTCCACTTCAGGTGGGCACTTTGTTCTACTTCGGCCCCTAGAATTTAGAGACTGCTCAGTAGGAAGCCACTGGGGCTACTGAAGGAGGCTACTGAAGGGACGGGGAGTAGCCATTCTGTGAGGGTCAGCTCTCATTTGCATTCTATCCCGCAAGTCCTGGTTCTCTCTTCTGAACTTCACCAAGAGGGGAGGAGGAGGCCCTACCCCAGTGAAGTACCTAGAAGGATCCTTAAGATGCCGGCTTGCACACCCAACTTGAGCTTTGGCACAACAGGTGGGGAATGTGTTTATAGAAACTTAGTAACAATACCAGGAAAGAATAAAATTTTCAAGACTCCCTATTGATTTTCATTCATTTGAGAGCCAGGGGAGCTAGCCTTAGCTTCTCACAGGAAAACTAAGACAGAGGGGCTGAGACTCTGCTACATGGGGATAGGTAGGGACAGTAACGGCCTTCTGGCCTGTAGGACAAGAAGGTTGGTCACCACAGCTGTGGGCAGAACTGAGCCCTCTGGGCTCCAGGTAGGCGTGGCAGGAGCAGAAGAATTCGCCCTAACTGGAAGGGTCCTTCCCCGCCAGCCCCCACAAGCTTTCCTAAAGGCTTTCGGTGTTTTGGTGTCAGGCTGTGCAGCGCAGAGAGGTAACATGCCCTGGCAATTACTCTCTCCATTTAAAGCGCAGACCGTTGAACTGGCTCAGAGTAATTAATGAAAGTTGGTGCGCAGGCCCTTGATTTACAGCCCTGAGTCAAAGTGGGGTCAGCAGAGGAAACCCAGTCCTCTGGGCCGAGCCGCCCCAGTGCGAGAGCCATGGTGTTGTTTGTTTTTAAGAAAGACAGTTTCTCCGCCAGGCGGGCGACGGTTTTTACACCCAGCTTGCTGGGGGCTCGATTCAGCAATGGAAGACAGACACTGAAGAACTGGGGAAAAGCGGGGACTTTGGAATCTTATTTGGGAAAAAGGATGGGATTAGTTCCCACCACAGAGTTTGGTCCTCCCCACCCCCCACCGCTTCAAGCCTGAAGTCCTAGAAGGAGGGGGTGGGGTGGCAGAGGATGACTCTACTGCTGGCGCGAATTCGGAGATCAGGTGCCCACTGCTACCCGGGTTCGAGTCCTGCCAACGTCCCTGCCTTTTCAGGAACCTAATTGACTCTGTGTTTTTTTCCTGTCGCTTCTTCAGGATACAGCACGGTCACTTTCGAAGGGGCGCCCAGCTATGGCCACACGCCCTCGCATCATGCGGCACAGTTCCCCAACCATTCCTTCAAACACGAGGACCCCATGAGCCAGCAGGGCTCTCTGGGTAAGTGAGTGGGAAAGATGCGGGTCTTTACTGGATGCCTCCATCTATATTACCGCGTCCTATCCGAATTTTCAATCCCTAGCAAATTGGGGAAGCGAGTAGAGACATTTAAAGGGACCTTTGAAATACTAGCTTGATTTACCCTATTCGAAAGATCGAATTCAAAGAATACTAAGAAAAAAAAAGTCCCTCAGTCAAGGCTACCAATGCCAGAGAGCGACTGCAATGCAACCTAAGTGAGGAAGTAGTCCTTGAATTGAGGTGGCTTCGCTGTCACACAGCTGGAGCCAGACCTCACCACCCGAGGCTCAGCACGCGCCCTCCCGAACCCTCCCCCCGCAGCCCCAGCCCGCACCAGAACCCCTGCGGGTGCCTCACACTCTCGAGTCTCGCTCACTGCTGCCCTTGGCTCTCTGGCAGGCGAGCAGCAGTACTCGGTGCCACCTCCGGTGTATGGCTGCCACACCCCTACTGACAGTTGCACAGGCAGCCAGGCCCTGCTCCTGAGGACACCCTACAGCAGGTAAGAAGGCGCGGAGCACCGAGACTAGGTCTTGGAAATCCATGAGGTGCTGGTGAGCTGGCGACGAGGGAGGGAATGCTTGACCCTGGGCATTGCTGACAACACAACGGGAGGCAAAAGAAGTCTTTAGACCCAGACACTCAAATTAAAGCAAGTGCCTTGGGTTATTGCTTTTCGTAAACGAAGGCCTTTGTGTTTAGAGATAAAAAGGGAGCTGCTGCTTCGAAGGGTTATTTCTTGTCTTTGGTTTTTCGAGACAGGATTTTTTTCTGACTGCCCTGGTAGTTGTTTTGTAGACTAGTCTGGCCTCGAACCGATGAATCCGCCTGCCTCGGTCTCCAGACTGCTGAGATTAAAGGCATGTGCCACTATAAACGGTCATGAGTTATTCCTTTCCTTTCCTTTCCTTTCCTTTCCTTTCCTTTTCTTTTCTTTCTCCAAGACAGGGTTTCTCTGTGTTGCCCTGGCTATCCTGGAATTCACTCTGTAGACCAGGCTGGCCTCGAACTGCGGCCCCCCGCCCCCAGTACTGGGATTAAAGGCGTGTACCACCACTGCTCGGCTCATGAGTTATTTCTTAATGGTCTTTGCTGGAGCCTTTAACTTGCCCAGACCCTCCCCCCCCCAAAAAAAAAGTACCAAGTCCACTCCAACCCTGTCCTTCTAGTTAAAAGCCTTCCGTGTCAATTGATCACCCAGGCCAAACTACTTAAACAGTAGGCCACATCCTTCCTCTCACCCTTGACCTCTAGAGTTTTGGCATGTGGCAATATTTTGTGGACATGTTTTGTGGCTGCCCTGTGCGCGCTCTGGGGGCATTTGCTAGAGATGGTGCTCATGGAGACGTCTGCGTAGGCAAGCAAACCCTTCTTGCTCCCGGGAGAAGGAAGTTCGACTTTTCTCCTCATTTAAACTCTGCTCCCTCCCCCTCCTCTGGTTTCTAGTTCCACTCTCCACCTTTTCTTCCCCAAATTTATTCTTCAACTTTGGGTGAACTTGGCGGGCATCCCGCGTCGCAGATAGCGTTGCTTAGTAACCACAATGCACACACACAGGTCCATGACAGGCTAGAAGGTGCTGCGCGCCTTGTCTTGGCTGCAGAGGATTGGGTGCGCATTACCTCACCGCTCCCTCCTCCCCGCTCCCGCCCCCGTACTATGGGGATCCTGACACCGACTGCCCCAAACCCATTCCCATCCTCCCGCCCCTTGACTCCGGGGGGCTGACGTCAAGGGAAGGAGGTAGTGAGGTAATGAAGGAAGGAAAAGCCTCTGTCGTGGGAGATTGGGTGGGGGAATGGCCGCGCCTGGGGACCTTCAGTCCCTGAGGTGGAGGAGGGGAGCGTCCTTGCTGTAGACTATGGAGACCGCAGTGCATCAGTGCAACCTAGGGCCTCAGGTGCATTGATCCTGGGGCTAGTCTTTCTCTCCCATCCCGGTATCGAGGCATAAAGCCCTTTCTTTTCTAATTTTGCCCTCCGGAGTGCTCTGACTTCGAAAACATTTCTATTGAAAATAGAAACCCATCCTATCTAATCGAATCTTGGATTTCGCACCACTTTTCATCAGGCAGGAGGAAGAGAAACCAAGGAGCCGCGGGGGACATATGCATTCTCCCCCTCCCTATCCAGAAAGTGGTCCTGGGCAAGCTCTGCAGAGCCAGCATGCTACCCAGAGGCCACAGTCTCAGTGGGGTCAAGTCCAAGAGTGGACTGCACTCGCGGCTGGAAGCCTCTTCCCTTCTGGGGAGTGGTGGCAACAGGCACAGACATCCTTCCTGTCTATTGCTAGAGTGTCATCGATGTTATTCTAGTAGCTATAAGGGGAGGGGCTCTGGAACAGTTCCTGGTGTGAAGACCTTGGTCCCAGCGGTCAGGAAGAGCGTGATGTGGGAGTGGGCACTGTTGAGATGGGGCCTGTCCCTTCTTAGGAGCTGGGGACTGGCTAGATGTAACTCTGTCTCTCTTTGTCTCTGTCTCTCTTTGTCTCTGTCTGCCTCTGTCTAGGTCTG
>NW_022196897.1:90631416-90645800 GCF_008632895.1 Mastomys coucha
CCCCCCCCCCCGTATGTGTGTATGCATATGCTTATTCCCTTTCTCCCAAACCTTGACCCATACTGAGGGACTCTGAGAAGGGTGTCCATCAGAAGGGCTGAACTAACCCAAGAAGGTATCTGGGATAAAGTGATAATGATTTAGTATCATTTTTCCAAACGAAGTTGCCATTATGGATATTTGATTTGGGGAGATTCTGTGATGGAATGTGACTTTGGAATGAATCTATGGTTACTCTCGAGATGGGAAAAGTCATTCTGCTTGTTACAGATTTTGTCGCTGAGACCTTTTGCATGCTAAGCACCTCCTCTACCATGGAACTATATTACCCTACACCAAGGTCATATTTTATATAAAAAGGACACATATTTTCTAGCCTAGCTTCATCTTATTTTTAATACCAATCTCCTAAAAACACATAGCTTTCCTAAGTAGAAACACAGCAAAACCGATTGTGACTTCTGTAGGAAGAGAGATTGCTCCCTTGAAGCATTCCCTTGCATCTTTGATGCTTGCCTTAGATTCACAGTACTGGTAATTCCTCAGGACAGCCCTCTCTTCCCTTTGTCTCCTAGGCTTGGGGTCTAGTGACATCCTCTAGTTTGTGACACAGAAATGCTGCACCTCTGGCATTAAATAAGCGGAGAACTAACTAAATATGCGTTTGCTTGGAAGAACTAATGTGCGTTTGCTTTTGTCCCTTATACCATTTCTGTCTCCAGTAGCATGCTCAGCCCCCCCATTAATCTTACTATCTATGAAGTAGATGCTATAATTTCCATTTTACTGATGAGGAGGTAAGCTTAGAAAGTTGATGAAGAGAGTCTAAAGCCCATTTGTACTCTGAACAAATGTGATTCTGCACTGCTTGGTTGGATTATGCCCCTTTCTATGCCAGGATCTTTTACTGATGAATAGTAAGTGCAAATGCTTGCATAGACTTCTCATGTGTCAGGTGTCAGTGTAAAATACCTTATGGGTATTGACACATTTACTCCACATCACTATTCTTTGAGGTGGGCAAGGGAAGAAAGGTAATCTCCCCCAAGTGGGATATGCTAAGAAATATAATTTTGGATTAAAGTTCAGATAGTGAGGATCCAAGCCATTCTTCAACTCTCTGCATCCCTCCCTGTCACATAGCTAAGTGCCACTCTCTGGGGATGGGACGGCATGTGCTACCACTCTAATATCTCCCATGTGCCGGGCAGTGATGGTGCACGCCTTTAATTCCAGCACTTGGGAGGCAGAGGCAGGTGGATTTCTGAGTTTGAGGCCAGCTTGGTCTATAGAGTGAGTTCCAGGACAGCCCAGGGCATAGGAAGAGAAACCGTGTCTCAAAAGACAAACAGAAACAAACAAACAAACAAAATCTCCCATAGTGGTAGAAGTCCATTTTACTCATACTTCCTATCGAGAGTGTTATGGGCAATGTTTTCCCTGGTGGGTTTTGTCAAAAACAGTATTCTCCAGGCTCCTGCAGCTTCATCTTTGCCATCGGGCATCTAGCATTGAGATGATGCTCAGCACGATAGAAGCCCCCTAAAGATGTCTAGGGTACAGATCTTTCTTCTCATCTGCAATGTTGTGGGAGGAATTCCAGGCTTACATTTTGCTGTGCTTGCTCAAAAGCAAGGTCTCAGGGAAGAGTGAACCACATGATTCCTAAGAGTGAGGTGTAATGAAGTCCAGCCTCACTCAGCAAAACCCAGTGCAGTTTCTTCCTAGACATGGTAACTGCTGGGCATTGCCTCCAGATCTCACTGCTTGGCTCTTCGGCTCGCTAACCTACTCCCATGGTAGGTGCTGCCACTCCCTAAGGCATGGGGTGAGCCTCACAGCTACTTTGAAAAGTGCTGGGCACTGTGAGTGAAACATATTCCTGTTTGTACTGTTTTTTTTTTCTTCATACTGTAGGTTTTTTTTCCCATTCTTTTTCTGTACCATTAGCTTTATATGTCTTTCTTTTAAAAATTGTATTTATTTACCTTAGGTATATGGTGTTTTGTCTCATAAACAACTCTGTATTATATACATTCAGTGACTAAAAGAAAGTATTAGATTCCCTGGAAGTAGAATTATAGTTTGGTTTCGAGCCTCTGTAGGGGTCTGGGAATTGAACTCTGGTCTTCTAGAAGAGCAGCCAGTGTTCTTAATAAGCCAAGCTATCTCTCCAGCCCATTGGTTCTCAACCTTCCTAATGCTTTGACCCTTCAATACAGTTCCTCAGGTTCTGGTGACCACCCCTCCACCCCCATAAAACTATTTCATTGCTATTTTGTAACTGTAGTTTTGCTACTGATGTAAATTGTGATGTAAAAGTCTGCTATGCAGAGCCACAGATTGAGAATCGCTGCTCCAGCCCACAGCCCTACCTAGCTTCCTTTAGCTATGCTGCAGGCTGAAACGAGAAGATGTCCTTTTGCTCTGCATTTGCTCTTTAGCAGATAGCACTCCTCCAATTCTAAAAAAACAAAAACCCAAACCCTGATGTTGAAAATATTTTAATGGAATGCTGATGATTCTCTAATACTTATGTGTTTAGTAGAGCCCCTGGCCTGTAGATTTCACAGGAGACCAGCCACCTTAGAATTTCTGTAGAACTTTGGAAACTGTAAGTCAAAGGGATATCCATGACTTACCAAGTGGATTGGACTTCAATTAAGTCATAAATCAAGTGACAGGTGTCCTCAAAATAAAATTACCATTCTTTTCACCTGTCTTCCCTTGGGAAACCATGTATATCGTACAGGATATTTTTATATAGTACAAACTTCTGTTTGTTTCCCACAGAGCAGGCAGAGGTGGAAGGTCTGAAGTGGTATCCAGGGTGGTGGGCCATGTTATCAAAGCCACAGGCTTGAACTGAACCCGTATCCAGGGAAGGGGAAAAAATCTAGTCTCAAGTATTCCTGTGACTTGTATGCTGACCAAGTGTTTGTTATTAGAAATAGAATCCCCAGTGGGTTTTCCTTTGGTTAGCTGGTGAGCCTGAGAGCAAGTACAATACCAAGAGAGCAGCTATGAAATAATTATTCACTGCAACCTGCTGGGCAGAAAGTTCAGGGCAGTCAGCCTCCATGGCGCCATGGAGGGAGGATCAGTGCAGGAAAGGGGCTCTGTGGAAGTCTCTCCACAAGCACCTTGCTTAAGGGGTAGAGGTGAGGCCACAGAAACCTCTCCCGGTCATCGGCCACTGGCCATCTTAGCTGAAGTCCTCAAAACCTCTCAAAGTCTTACCACTGATGATGCTGGGTATCTCCATTTAAAAACACAAAAGACAAAAAACAAAACAAACAAAAAAAAAACCCCAAAAAACAAAAAACAACTGTTTTTCAATCCCATAGGGAAGCTTTACCTCTGCTGAGACTCTCTTTGCCCAGCTGCAGCTGCAGTAGTGGAAGAGACCCTGATCTCTAACAAGTTAGAGGATTCTAACAAGACCCTTTTTTCCTTGTTCTGCGGAGTGTAGTAAATACATTTAAAGATGAAAACGTGCTGGAGTCCACTGCATTTGAAGAGTGGAGGAGTTCTGGTCTAGATAATAGTGGAGTTTTTTTCCCCCCTTCCTTTCTTTTGTGTAGAGGTCAAGAACACAGTAATTCTGCAATCCAGGCCAAAACAAACTCTATGATCTACTACTGATTTCCTCTCAAGCACCCCTTCTGCTAGGACTGACTTCCTTTTATTTAACTCCAACATGCATTAATCCCAGCTATAGAAGTTTCTTTCTTCTCTCGCTTGCCTCTGACTTCAAACATTTCTTACATAGGAAACAAGTGACTTTTAAAAAAGTCTACTTGTAAATATAAAGGCCATCATGACTTTGGGACTATATTTTGGCAGCCTGTAGCTTCAGAATCCACTTCCGACCAGGCAGAGCTTAATGGTCGGACCTGAATTGTCTACGTGACCACTGGGGCTGCCTTGAGCCAAACCACCTGCTTATCTGATCCCTTCTGGGGATGAGGTGGTGGATGCTGACACCACGTCATTTAATAAGTAAATGCTTCATTTGCCAGAGGTCAGTATTCCCTGAGAGATGCTGCCTCTTTCCGCAGGCTTCCATGATGAGAGCTGGGCGTTGAACGATTGCCCAAAGAGATCAGAATCTGACGAGGGGGTGACCCAGTATTTTTAGCTCACATTGACATTCTGCTCTCGGTGCAGCTATTGTCATTGCTCCTATTGGCTTTAGAGGAAAGGCTGTGCCATGCAGCCAGTCCACTGAAGCCACTGTGGAACCTCAGCCAGCAGAAGGCAGGATATGGTTAAGGAAACCCACTAGTAGCTTGGAGATTTCCTGCAATCTCTTCTCTCTCAGTCAGTCTCCCTACTCCCTCTCTTCTGAAGCTCTACAGCTGAGATAAGCCTTGGAAACCATTCACCTGACCAGGGAGGATTCGAGCAGGAGAGGACACAACAGACATCTTGTTTCCCTGCAGCTTGCAGGAGTCTCTGGTCCCGATGTCCGTTTGGGTGTACTGTCTCTCACCTCCAGATTCACTCTGTACCGTTATTGTATAAATGATAGCATAGGTTCAGATGTTGAACCATGCCCAAGAACCTCTAAAAGGGCAGGGAAGACAGTCATCAGTCACTCTAGCACCAGGTACCCGTTTGTGTCCCAGCCTTGGTCTGACAAATGGGGGTGATGACTTCATGAAGTTGTTGGGAGTGATACCCAGAATGTGCAAATGTGCCAGATAAAATTTGACAGGTTAGAAGACCGTGTGCTCTCCATATCATCTTTGGAGAGCCATTACAAGCATCAACCTCTTTGAGCCTTACAACATCCCTAGAAAATGAGACCAAGATTAATTTTCTCATTTGGCAGATGTGTCATCTGAGGTATAGAGAGCAGAACAGTAATTTTGCTCAGATTTTCATAGACTCAAAACATAATTCCATTGACTCCTAAGGGTCTCTATAGAGAAAGATCACAAAGAGAAAAAAATTTTTTAATTAGTAGTATTATTTAAAAATTATTATATTATTATATGAGTATGATTATTATGTAAATGACAGTGAGAACTAGGATCAGATGCCAAATGCTGCCAAAGGAGGGCTTACCAAGTTCCACTCATAAATACTGCTGTCTAGGGCTGGCGAGATGACTCACCAACTGCTCTTCCAAAGGTCCTGAGTTCAAATCCCAGCAACCACATGGTGGCTCACAACCACCTGTAATGAGATCTGACGCCCTTTTCTGGTGCATCTGAAGACAGCTACAGTGTACTTATTTATAATAATAAATCTTAAAAAAAAATACCACTGTCTAGTAGAAATACAGTGTAAGTGGTATGTGTATTTGAAATGTGCTAGTAGCCACATTAAAATAAGGAAAAAAGAAGCTTGTTTTAAAACACTGTACTTAATGCAGTCTAACCCAAGCCCCCTCCTCAGCGAGGCTCTGTTTTCAGTGTTCAACAGCCCCACAAAGCTACTGGTTTCCATTTTGAGCAATGTAATACAGAGTTTTTACTAAATATCCTGTAGGAAGACACACATGTATGAGATGTATGTTCTGTATTTGAGAAAATTCTTCCTGGGGACCAAGGAAATGCATTTAAAGATGTTTGTCTTTGAGATCCTTTGGTATCGATGCAAGTAGGAATCAATAGGGCTATGCATTCAGTCTTGGACAATCTCTAAATGTAAGGTTAGGTATTTGGGAATCATTCTTTCATCCCTTATTTTGGAATCATTCATTCATCTGTATGTATCAACGTCTGTCGCTCACCCTTGAGAATGATCATGTTCTGAGTTTTACATAAGGATCAAATCAGTCCAGAGAGAACCCATATCCCGACGAGGTTCAAGAAAATTGTCAACTGCAGCTCAGTGATTTTAGTTGGTGAACAATTTTTTAAAAAACAGTGACAAAAATATAGAGCTACCCGGGGAATACAGAGCCTGTTGGCTGAGATTAATGGCAAGATTAATAATGGATTGCTTGATGAAAAGGCACAGGAGAACAAAAACCAGCAGAGAGATTGTGGAGGAGGCCACTTATTAATGGACTGTCAGCCCAAAGAAAGTTCAAGAAACTCTGCTGTGGTAAATGCAGTAGGCTGGCACTTCTAATAAAAGTTGGGGTCTTTCAGGAATTAATTACATCAGCCTTACAAAAGGAATTCGTGGAATTGCGAAACACAGTGGCACAGACCAGCACGGCCTGCCACTGCACACGGGGAAGCTCCAGGAGAAGCTAATCTTTTTTTCCCCCTCCATTGATATGCAGGATATTGTGGTAGCATAATAACCAGTCAGACCCAGGGAATGAACGATGGGCCCAGATATACACTGACTAATGAAGTTACACACACTTGGAGTTTGAAGTTGGTTTATTTTTCATATGCAAAAATTTCCTCCTGGAAGCCAATTTCCTCCTCAGGCCATGTTCTGGCCTTTAAGGAGTTCTAAATAATTTGCAGAGAGATTATAGGAGAGTCAGATGGGCTCTTCTGTTATTTATCAAGCAAGGCTGAGAGTGAGCACAAACAGTATCCAGTGATTCAGAGCGCTGTGATTTCTGTCACCTCTCCACAAGTTCTCAGTTCCATTCAGTTGCCCCTGAAAACTCTGAATTAAAAACTTCGATTGCCTGTGCCAGATGAAGAAACGGAAAGGAATGCTGGGACAAGACAGGAGATTGTTCAGGATTTGTGATCTGGTATCACGCATTAGATAGCGAATGTTTCTTATCTCTGCTCACTTCTGCCATGGAGAGTGAAAATTTTCTTCAGTAATACGTTTAGACGGAAGGTTACCAGACAAGCCATTAATCTCTTGGGCCACAGATTTCATAATTAACCCTTTCCGTTCTGCCCTAAATGCCTTCCTAATAGGGCTTGGTCATTGTAGATTTCTGGTCATTGATTTATGTGTTAGCAGTAAGAGACAGACTGGAAAGAGAGCAGCTTTTGATTGGTTTACATGGAGGTATATTTTCCCCTTTGAAGTATTAATGTAAATAATGGGTTGTTAAATTATTTTTTCCTAAAAACCTCACTTGACTTGCACTAGGATTATAAAATAGATGCAGAATAACCTCTCAGCTGTGAGCTGGGATTACTGCCCTGCTTCTTTTGGTCATCACATCCTCTGGTATTAGCCCATCACTCTGACCTTTCGGCCTCTCATAAGCCACATGACACTGATCCTTCTGATTAAACCAATGGAATGGCCCTGTCACGAATAATCAATCTGCCACCGTGCCGTCGGCTTGCTCTCAGTTTCAGGCTTTAACTTTACTGTTGAGCTGTCCAGCCTGTGTAACCTTTCAAAGCCTCACTCCCTCTACCTCTTCCCTCTAAGGTTTATTGTCTCTTTAGCAACTCCAAAGTTCATGATATGGAGGCTTTTTTCTGTAACAACTAAATTGTTCTCATTTTTCTGCAGTGTGTGTGAATTTGTGTGTGTGTGTGTTAATCTCTCTCTCTCTCTCTGTGTGTGTGTGTGTAAGTGAAGAGATCGATGGTATGAAATGAAAATCATTCCAGATAAACATATTCATTATTTTAGAAGGCATGTGCTATAAAGTAAAAAAATCATTTCACTTCAAGAAACAGTTCTGCCCTTGTGTATGTGGCCGAGTTTCTAACTGTGGGTGTTTTTCACAGCGACAATTTATACCAAATGACCTCCCAGCTTGAATGCATGACCTGGAATCAGATGAACCTAGGAGCTACCTTGAAGGGGTAAGGAAATCATACCTGTTTAAATCATTTCCAGATTATTTAAAGCTTCTGAAGGGAGAACAGGTCTAGGCCTAGAAAGACGCAGGGGAGGCTAGCTCCCACTGCCGCTCGGAGACTTTCCTCCCTCTCCCAGTGGGAGGGGCATGCTTAACATTACATTTTCAAAATGTAAACGGGATGTTTTTGTCTGGACCAAGGGAACTCAAGAATATTGGGAACCCTTAGTGTGGCCTTTCTTTGTTGAATGTTTTAGAATTCTTCAAAGACATTGTGCCCATGAAGCTTCATTGAATGTTTATGTTTCGCTGGTGCAATCCCAGATGTTAACCGTTGCACTATCTTATCAAGAAATGCTTTGCATGTACAAAGTCTACAATCTGAACTGTATTGGTGTGGTGTTGATTTGAACAGTCCGAAGTTAGATGTGTCCACTACTGGTGGCACTGACCAGGAGTGAGTGTTTGCACGAGATATACAAGCACTGTAGGGGAGAGCTGCTGCCAGACATGTACAGAGCTTCTCTTTGCACCTAAAAACAGAAGCAAGGAAGGCAGGTGGGGCTGGTTTTCCGCAGTTAAGGAGCTGATGTTTAGTTTCTAACAAGTCCGAGGAGATGATGTCAGGTGTCAGGTGCTCTTCTAGGTCCCTGCGCCTTGGCTTCCTAACGGGCTTCTGGAATCTAGGCACTATTACCCAAGCCGAAGATGAATTGATACGTCCTGGAGACGTATCCTTCTCGGGTTCCCATCCGGTCAGTGGGAGAGCTTGGGTTCCAAGCCCAGATGTGATTCCAGAGCTTAGTCTCTGTCCAGCCTTTCTCGGGGTTCCTTTGACCCCAACCAGTGTGCCTGGGGGCGTATTTCAGAGCTCTTGAGAAGGTCATTAGCTTCAGAACTTCCAACTGGATTCTGGGCTCCAGGGGCTTGCCCCGACTGTGAGTCCTCCGTTCTCCATTCCTACTTTTCTTCTCTTCTAGAATGGCTGCTGGGAGCTCCAGCTCAGTGAAATGGACAGAAGGGCAGAGCAAGTGAGTGGACAATGGCTTTGTTGACTGACATCTGGGACAACGCAGGAGTTAGGCCTGACATGGAGGTTAAGGTTATTCAGTGAGCATAGGGAAGATCAATCAACCCATACCTCCGCCTTCTCCTTGTTTACTGTAGACTTATCATGGTCCGCATGGAGATGGTGATATTTTTCTTATCAACATCCGTGCAAAACAGGTTTTAAAAAAAAAATCCATGTAGCAGGAAGCCCGCTTGTTCCCTTGTTTCACAGAGTACTCTGTGGCGTCAAATGTGTTCTTTGTAGCTCAATCAGGTCTTTGAGCTTGGGCTTACTTAGCCTTGCATTTCTCCATGGATTTACATTTTCCGGGAAGAGCCACCTTTTTTACCATGACTCAGGGTAGAGTTTGCAAAGACACTCATCTCCACTCTTTCTTAAGCTTCTTCATCTTCGACAGCCCTAGAGCTGCCCTCTGGGGGCATTTCTGGAGCTGTGTCTTTTGATTTGGTTTTCTTGGCTTACACACCAGGACCGGCCTTCATCTTCCTTCCTTGTTGATTCTGTTCTCCTCACTGGATCTCCTTCAGTGGAGTCACTTTGTGTCTGTCATCTGAGACCTATCCCTGTCCTTCAAACTTTCTGCTATTTTATCCAAGTATCTCCCCCTTTCTGTGGTTCTGAAAATGAAGCAAACAAAAACCTCTATAGTTTTGAAATGCTTCTCTCCATTTCCATTAACTTTTCTTAATTTTTGGGTTGTACCTTCCACCATACAGAATTTGGTAATTCTCCCTAGATGAAATCCCAGAGTGTGATTTTAAAGTAAGCAGTATATTTTAATTTTAAAATAATCTTCATGCCAAAATTGTATTTTGGTTCCATGATTTGTTTGATCCCAATAATTATGGGTAAAGAGTCTTAGTGTGTATTTGTTTGAGTCTTTCCACAATTGAGATGATTTGATATTTTCTTATTTAGTCTTTTTTTTTTTTTTGAGATAGGATCTCACTTTGTAACCCTGGCTAGCCTGGAAGCCCCTGTGTAGACCAGGCTGGCTAGGAACTTACAGAAATCCACCTGCTTTGGCTCCTAAATATGACGCCATGTCATACTGGATTTGGTATCTTAAAGGACTTATCTGGGGCCTGGCGAGATGGCTCAGTGGTTAAGAGCACTGACTGCTCTTCCAGAGGTCCTAAGTTCAAATCCCGACAACCACATGGTGGCTCACAACCATCCCTAATGAGATCTGACACCCTCTTCCAGGGCTGTCTGAAGACAGCTACAGTGTATTTAGATATAGTAATAATTAAATCTTTAAAAAAAAAAAAAAAAGGACTTATCTGTATAAAATGCACCAGTTGTCAGGGGTTGGAAGTTATCATCAGGATGAAGCTAAGGGTGATTGGGTTACTTTTATATATATAAAAAGAGAAGAGTTTTCATGGATTTAGCACTTTCACCTTGGGAAAACAGTCCTGACATAAAAACAGATTTCTTGAATACTGACTCCATTTGAAGTGCTATATGAAAAGAATTGATTTTTCCTCCATGATGAGAAACATGGACAATTAGACTCATAATTTTAAGAAAGAAGTCACTATTCACATGTAACTCACAAAAATGTCAAGTTTTTTAAAAAATTAAAATAAGATGGCATGTACCTCATATTGAAACTTTGTTTTCTATCCCAGAAGAGATTATTTTTATTTATTTAATTAATTAATTTGAGATTTATTTTATTGGCCTGGCATGGTAAGACACACCTTTAATCCTAGCACTCTGGAGGCAGAGGCAGATAGATCTCTGTGAGTCTGAGACCAGCTTGGTCTACAAAGTAAATCCAAGATAGCCAGAGCTATGTAGAGAGACCCTATCTCACCCAGTCCCTCCCACCCTAAAGAAAATATTTTACTTTATTTTATGGTTGCTTTGCCCGCATATATGTCTATGTGCCATATGCTTGTAGTGCCCACAGAGGCTAAAAGACAGACTACATTTGATTTCCTGGAACTGGGGTTACAGATGGTTGTGAGTTACCACATGGGTAGTGGGAATTGAATCCATGTCTTCTGAGAAGAGCAGCTCTTAACTGCTGAGCCATCTCTGCAGCTCCTCACTACCTATTTTTGAGTTTCCTCACGCCCCTTTGGGATCACATAGCTTTGATCACCTTGAAGGGGAGAGTTCTGTATTTCAGTTTCAGTTAGAGAGAAAACACTTTGTGAAGCCCTTTTCCTTTTTTTTCCCCCATAGACAAATAGAATTCTGTGTGTGTGTGTGTGTGTGTGTGTTGCATGTACACACGCGCACAGGAAGCCAAAGCAGGATATTGGGCACCTTCCCTTCTTTTCCACACCATTGCTTTGAGATAGGTTCTCTCAATGACTTCGAAAGCTCACCCCTTTTGATTAGACTGGCTTGCCAGCAAGCTCTCAGGCTCTGTCTGCCTCTGGCCCTTAATGCTGGAGTTACCGGTATGATGCCACGCAAGGCGTTTTGTGTTGCCTACTGGGGATTTGAACTCAGGTCCTCATGCTTGCAAGAGCAAGTAGCCTTACCTACTATACCATCTCCTGAAGCAAGAAATTCTTTTTTCTTTTCTTAAAGTGGGTTCTTAGGATAAGATACTTCTGAGGAGTCCTTGCTGAGTGTAAAGTCTCCATTTTGAATACTTCTATTTCCAACCAATGTTTTGTTCTGTCTACTTTGTATTTGTTTGAAAACATGTTCTTTGTGTATTCTTAACGGCCGCTGACTTCCTAAGGCTGCTGACAAACCTCAGCTACCCTGTTGGCCTCTGTTTTGTCTCTTCTGAAGAAAATAGCCTACAAAACGGAGAAACACATCAACCTTGACTGTGGTCCAAGTTATTAGAACAAGGAGGAAGTTACTCTCTGGGGACTGGGTAGGGGGAGTGGGAAATCCAACACAATAGAAACTCAAAAGGAGTGCTGAGCAAAACTAATGTCCCTTTGCTGGTCCAAGAAGTTCACAGACTGTTGGGAACACGACGGTATTTGACCCGAGGATGCTGGAAAGGAAAACCCAGAAGACTCTCAAGGAGTGATGTATGGGGAAACTACGCTGTGTGTTTTGGTGGGGCCAAGGCTGTCAAAGCTGGAGAAAATCCCCACTAGACATAGTCTCATCTCTGGTAACCTCTGCCAAAAGAGATAGCCGAGGCTCTGGCTGGGAGCTCCGGCACAGCCCCGCATCTTCCCTCGGCGCCTGCGCACACAGTACCTGTCCCAGAGATTTACTTCTTGAAAACAGACAAGCTGCTCTTAAATAGCTCCTGGCACTTCAGATGCCAAACAGAGGTTGGGAGACATGATTCCAGGAATACGAGCAGCTCCGTGAATAGAACATTCCTGAGCTTGCTCTTTTACCCTCTGCCCCAAGCTGTTCATTTCCCTCTTCCAAATGAAAGCAATCCCTTCCCTTTGGGGTTGTTGGGATGGAACGCCTATCTCACACATGCTAAGTAAGTTCTCTGCCCCACTTCTTTGCTTTTGCCTTGCCTTGGACCTGGTAGAGGTCGGATAGATCTTCTATTTGAAGAGTGAACTCCTGCGTTTGCTGGAGACTGACTTCAGGGCAGTGTCCTTCTCCCTCTAGCTACGGGAGAACAGGAAGATTTGTTCTGCTTTCTTGGTTTTACACTCCCCCATCCCTTTCCTTTTGAGCATTTATCAGTTAGTGCATTTAATTTTTAAATTCTTTAAGTAGTTGTGAAAATCAGAGCAGTGATGTGGGAAGGCAACCGTCCCCACCCCCTCCCCCAGGAGAGGCCCAGCGGATCGTTTTTAACATTGTGTTGCACACTCCTCTAGACTTCCGATGTATCCATTTACCCCTGTGCCATTTCCTCTCTTAAGAAATGGTTGACTCCACCTATTGGGTGCAGTAAATGCATATTGACAAGTCATCATCAAATTAGAGTTTCAGACCTCACATGAGTGTTGATTATTGTAATATAGTCCCTTAAAATTATCTTAAGATTATTTCCAATTTAAAAATATTTTTAAGCACTGTAGGGTTTTTTCTTTTGCCTCAAAACTATGTTTATAACTGTTTAGTCTTAAGGTCAGAATTATGTTTTGTCTCATAAACACAGGAGGGAAATGACAGGTTTGTTTAGATCAAAATAAGAGAGGAAAGATGGTAAAGGAAAGTGGTGCCAAGGACCCACTTGAAAATGAGGATGATGGTGGCTTCCATGGTTGGAGATGAAGTGAGGTTAGTGAGGGCTCTGGTGGGTGTGGTGGAAGAATGAACTATGTGTTCTCAGAAGAGAGGGCACAGCACATGAGGGAAGGATCTTATGACTCAAGGAATATTTCAGATCTGGCTCCTCTTGCCTTTCTGAGACCACCCCCCCATCACCATTATCCTTCCCTTTGTCATCTGCCCAAGGCAAGATAATAATCTCCAGCTAGGAAAATGAAATACAGACTTAGAATGTACACTATTAAAAAGTCATCCCAATGTTTCTCAGAAGCGAGGGGCTACTGCATATTTTAGTAGGTGTTTCTCTACTGAAAACAAACACATTCATTTGTCTTAGCTTTCTTCCCAATTCCTCACTTTTGAAATGAAGCACAGATGGAGTGCCCCATAAAGCAAAGATGCTCACTTTATCTGAGACCAAATCGGTTTCCCCCTTGATTAGAAAATAACACAAGTTTCTCATTAAAAATAATCTAGGCAGTGCTAGAACATTACAAAGAAATCACCTGTCATCTCACCGCATTGATAATTTTTAAAAAGCACCATTTGTTGTGTGTGTATCTGCAGAAAGAAAATGCTGGAGACACATTTCTATTCACAGCAATTATCCATGGATGGCTTAGAGAGAGCAGGGGTAGAAGACTGATAGATGGATTTAAGAGGTTCTGACGAGCTAGGGTGGTGTGCTTGTCTAGCATGCTCAAGAGCCGATGGGAGGAGATGAGTGGAGATAACCCATGAAGACTTCTTCAGGCAGGTCTACAGAAAAGGGGTGTACACCCAAAGCCAAGGGCTCTGGCAGATAGGGGAAGCAGGCCAGGAGAGGGTGCTCTCCTTTCCTTTCCTCTTCTTTCTTTCTCTCTCTCTCTCTCTCTCTCTCTCTCTCTCTCTCTCTCTCTCTCTCTCTCTTTCTTTGCTTTTGCTTTTTCAAGACAAGGTTCCTCTGTGTAGCCCTGGCTGTCCTGGAACTGACTCTGTAGACCAGGCTGCCCTCGAACTCAGAAATCTGCCTGCCTCTGCCTCCATAGTGCTGGGATTAAAGGCGTATGCCCCCACCACCCGGCTCTCTCCTCTCTCTCTCTCTCTCTCTCTCTCTCTCTTTCTCTCTCTCTCTCTCTCTTTCTTCCTTTCTTTCTTTTTGACTTTTAGGTAACAGGAAGTATAACATATTTGTTTGCTGATGGGAATGACCAAAAAGGATGGAATGGATGTTGAGAGGGGATGGTGGAACAATGTAGGTGGGAGGGGAGAGGCCCCTTATGCTCTTTGTTTATACACAGTCTACTTCTTGTCACATGTATTATAGATATTTTCTCTTTTGTATTTTAACTTTTGTCTATGACTATTTTCTTCTGGCTAAAATATTTTTTATTAGTCAGGCATTGGTGGTATATACCTTTAATTCTAGCACTAGGAAGGCAGAGGCAGGGGCAGGGGCAG
>NW_022196897.1:90645837-90683921 GCF_008632895.1 Mastomys coucha
GGGGCAGGGGTAGGGGTAGGGGTAGGGGCAGGGGCAGGGGCAGGTGGATCTCTGGATTCGAAACCAGCCTGGTCTACAGAGTGAGTTTCAGGACAGCCAGGCTACACAGAAAAACTTTGTCTTAGTGGTGGGGAGAAAGACTTTTTATTGCTAGAGTATAAATCATAATCTCTTTAAGAGTATGATTCACAAGCTGGGCAGTGGTGGTGCACGCCTTTAATCCCAACATTCGGGAAGCAGAGACAGGCAGATTTCTGAGTTTGAGGCCAGCCTGGTCTACAGAGTGAGTTTCAGGACAGCCAAGGCTAAACAGAGAAACTTTGTCTTGGGGCAGGGGGAGAAAGATTTTTATTGTTAGAGTATAAATAATAATCTCTTTAAGAGTATGATTCACTTGAATTATTACGTAGGGTTTCCTTTGTTTCTTTGCCTTGAGGTTTTTTTGGTTTGTTTGTTATTCTGTCCTGGAGATGGACTCCAGGCCTTCCTGCATGACAGTCCTATTCAAGGTCATTTTGCCTACATGTGTGCCTACACACCAGAAGGGGGCACCAGATCTCAGAATAAATGGTTGTGAGCCACCATGTGGTTGCTGGGAATTGAACTCAGAACCTACTGGAAGAGCAGCCAGTGCTCTTAACCTCTGAGCCATCTCTCCAGCCCATCAAGGTCATTTGAAGAGTGGTTTGGAAGAGATTTTTTTTTTTTAAGTTTTCATCTCCCATGTGCCTCTATTGCAACTGGAAATGCAAGAGTTTTCAGAACCTGAGTTTTGAGAACCCTTAGGTTTTTTTTTAGAAGTTTTCATATAGTTGGAATAGCTTTCCTCAGATGCAAGAGCACATGGCTTCACCTTTATTTAGGTTTAGGGCACTGCTCTTCTGGTAGAGCCAGTGAAAGCATCTGGCCATAGAGACAAACCATCAAGAATATAGAAGAAGACAGCAAGTTAGACAAACTAGGGATTCTGATAAATTAGCACCCCATTGCCAGTGATGTGTAAGGAGAGTCCAAATTTTTCTTGTGTGGTCTGATGAGGTGGTCCATGAGACTATGAGTTCCTGAGTCTGTGTGTTCATGCAGAAAGGAAAGTTCCTAGAAGTTCTAAAAAATGTTCTGCTAAACATCCAGGGCCAGAGGACACTGGGTAATAGAGTGTCTCTTAGCTCTGTTCTGAGTGTGAAACAGGATGAGATCAGCCTGGAGACGTTTGAGTAGTATTGCATGTGGTGAGGGATTTGATGGCTCTGAAGGCCGATTAATGCAGTGGGAGGACTGGCTACAAACCACCATTATTAAATCAGTATCCATTATTAAACAGTGGCTCAGGACTAGGCAGCATAGAGAATGGAGACAAATAAGCCATATTTATAAAGAAATGTTCCAAAGGGGAATATAGTCAAGGTTTAGTGAGAACCATGTGGATGGAATAAACAGGATCCATACTCCAGTTACCTTTAGATGACTATTAGATAATGCCCTTTTGCATAGGTAGAATCCAAGGGAGAATTCAGTAGGCTTTTTTATTGTATTTTTTAAAATACTGATTCTTTAATTATGTGTACATGTGCATATTAGTACAGGTGCCTGGAGAGCCTAGAAGAAGGTGTTGGGTCCCCTACAGTTGAAGTTATAGGCAGTCATTAACTGATTTACCTGGGAGCAGGGAACAGAGAACTGGTTATGTTAACCACCGAGCCTTTTCTCCAGCCCTGGGTTTGTTGTATTTTGAAAGGCTTGTGTGGATTCATGGATTTGGGCAGCCATTAGAATACTGTCTTTCAACTGTCTGCATTGGTTGCCTTCTCAGGCAGGGTCTCTCTCCACTGTGGCAAAAACAGTTTTGGATTCTGGCACCTTTAACTTCCTAAGGAGGGTGGCTTTCTGTTGGTTCTTTAACAAAAAAGGCTCAGGAAAGGGTCATGTCTTCGCCTTGATTGGTCTTGTGACTGGGGTGTGCAGTGGGCCTGGTTGGTGAGATCTCTGCCAGCCATGTATTCTCTCTCTGAGAGTGTGATTAGTGGAGTGGAGGCTCCCTGAAGGGAACAGAAGACTGTTATCCAAGGGCAGGGTGGGGTTGGGGAGGGATATCTGTGGACGGCAAACCAAGAGGTACTCAATGAAGATGTTTTAGAGGCCAGAGTTGGTGGTGGTGAAGTGAGCTTGCTTGCTCTCCAGATGAAGAGCTGGACACCATGGGATGTGTAAGCCAGGATGGAGTAGGAGTGGGGGATGGGTGGCAGAGCATGCTTCCTCAGTCTCATGGGAAAAGTTATTATTAAATTAAGTATATTAGGCTGGAGAGTTGGCTCAGGAGTTAAGAGCACTGGTTGCTCTCGCAGAGGATCCAGTTCAGGTCCCAGGACCCACATGGTGGCTCACAATTGTCAGTAATTCCAGTTCTTGGCAATTCAATACCCCATTTGGCCTCCCAGCCACACCAGACTCCAGACATACATGCAGTCAAAACACTCATACACATTAAATAAACAAAACTGCTCAAGGCTGGCAGTGGTGGCGCACGCCTTTAATCCCAGCACTCAGGTGGCAGAGGCGGGTGGATCTCTGAGTTTGAGGACAGCCTGGTCTGCAGAATAAGTTCTGGGACAGCCAGGGCTACACACACACACACACACACACACACACACACACACACACACACACACAAATTTGTCTCAAAAAACAAAATGTATTCAAGCCTACACAAAGAGCTACAGGTAACTGAGGAAAGCTGAGAGCAGGAGAAATGGTCTTCTCTCCAGAGAGGAGCACAGCACTTGGCTACGCAATACCAAATGGCTAGCACTGAAAACCTGCACACAAGTGATATAATACAGACTGAAGAGGGTGTATTTACTCACTTAGTAATATATGTGTATATAATCAGACATATGTGTCTGTAGCAACAATTAATGAAAAAAGAGGCCATGAATTTGAAAGAGAGCAAGGAGGAATCTATGGAAGGTGGGGTTGGAGGGAGGAAAGGGAAGGGGAAAATAATGAAATTGTATTATAATTAGAAGAATATTAAATGAGAGGCTAGAGATAGCTCAACAGTTACGAGCACTTGCTGCTCTTGCAGAGGCTGCAGGTTTGGTTCTCAGCACCCACATAGTGGACCAAAGCTATCCACATCTCCAGTTCTATGGCATCCGATTCCCTCTTCAGAACCAGGTACACATGTGATCCATGTTCACAGAAGATAGCTCCGTAGGTAAAGGTGCTTGCTGCTAAGGCCAAGGACCCAACTTCAGTACCCAGGACTCAGTGGTGGAAAGAGGGAACCAGTGTCCACAAGTTTTACCTGACCTCCATACATGGGCCTTGCACTCTCATGTGCATGTATACACACACACACAAACAAACAAACAAATTAATTACTACATTATTTTCATGAAAAGCAAAAAAAAAAAAAAATCATTTCTTTAATCTCTAAATTGAATCAGTACTTCTCAAGTTAAAATAATAGCAGGTTCTTTTCTAAGGCTATTTTTGAGGAAATTCTCTACTTTTGAATTATCAGATAATAGATAGGTATGTGTGTGTGTGTGTGTGTGTGTGTGTGTGTAAATTCAGTTGGATTAGCTTGGTTGTTTTATTTTAAGTTTTTGTGTTCTGTGTTGTTAAAGCAGGCTCATCTCTCTAGCTTCCTCCTTATATGCATAGTACAGAACAATCCTTTTTGTATTTTGAAGAATTTTCTACATGTGTACTGAATTTACACAATTTCCCCCATCCAAACTGACTCATGCCCTCCCACACACTCTTTTTCAAATTCATGGCCTCTCTTCTTTAGTTATTTTACACACACACACACACACAAACTGCTGAGATCACTTTGTGTTGCTCATATGTTCACAAGTATCCTTATTTACAGCTGAAGCATCTATCAGGGGCTTGTTTCTGGAGAAGATTGATTCTCCCCATCTCAGCAACCATTAAGAACTTGTAGCTTTTCATCCCAGGGTGAGACCTTGTGACGTGCCCCCCATTGACATTGGTGTGTCAATGGGTGTCATTTTGGGGTCCTGTCTATGAGATCATATCATTGAGACTTCATGTGTGACCCTTCCCTGTCACAATAAAAGACAGTACCTTGTAGCAGATGTCTTGGTCCATTGGCTCTTACAATCTTTCTGCCCCTTCTCCGGAGATGTTCCTTGAGCTTGGTTGTTTCATTTTAAGTTTTTTTGCATGGGGTTGTGTTGTAGCTGTATCAGTTGGGGGTGGGGTATACCACCGGTGTGTCCAGCATATTATGCATCAATGTGTTACAGTCACTAGAAAAACTGAATTGAATTTCATGAAGAGGTGAGTATGGTTTTATGGCTTTGCTCTTAACACCTGTATATAACTGTGGGTTCTACCTTGTTCTCAAGTGACCACAATCAGACAGAATGAAGTAATGCATTGATCTATATGCTTCTATGACAGGTTGTCACTAGCTGTGAATGTGGATAATCAGGGAATCCTTCACTTCCCCACTAAGATCTTGTCTGCATTTATTTTTATTTTTATTTTTTTAATTAATTTCTTTTCTAATTTTTTTTAAAAGATTTATTTATTATATGTAAGTACACTGTAGCTGTTTTCAGACACCCCAGAAGAGGGCATCAGATCACATTACAGATGGTTGTGAGCCACCATGTGGTTGCTGGGATCTGAACTCACAACCTTCAGAAGAGCAGTTGGTGCTCTTAACCACTGAGCCATCTCTCCAGCCTTCTTGTCTGCACTTATAAAAGTGCGTTTTGAAATTCCTCTGGTTACAGGAAACTGGATTTTAATTTGGTGTTGCTCTACTCTTTTTTTTTTTTTGACAAGGTTTCTCTGTGTAGCGCTGGCCATCCTGGGACTCACTCTGTAGACCAGGCTGGCCTCGAACTCAGAAATCCGTCTGCCTCTGCCTCCCAAGTGCTGGGATTAAAGGCGTGCGCCACCATGGCTCGGTGATGCTCCACTCTTAAGCATTCTGTGACAACTTCCAGGACTACCAAGGCTGGTTCCTGGGCCTTTGTGCCTGAGGTGTTCTGGAGCTAATCAGTTTGAGCTGACTATGGTTGATCCTGCTTTGGGGTGAGCATTTCTTAGGAGGCTTGTGTTGTTTGACTCTCTCAAGTGTTCCCTCTTGAAGTCTTTGTCTCTGTAGATATGGGAGATAACAGGCTGCTGCTTGGTAGCTGATTGGCAGGCTGCTGCCTCTGTCAGACTTGCAGCCTCAGTCCTTGAAGCCCTACACTTCTACAATCAGATAATTACATCTCGAGGCTTAGCTAGCTGTGGGCTTCTTTATCTTCAAGCAAGGAGATTTTGTTAAGTGAGGCAGAGCTCAGCCCCAGCTCGGTGCTTAACCTTCAGGGAAGCCCATAGTTTCTTAACGTGGCTCCTTTACTCTTTTTTCCCCCCTATATTGCATGTTAGACAAGGGAGTGATGGGCCTCAGGGCTTGCAGCAAAGTTTATTGTCAACACCAGGCACTTATTTGCATGTCTCATGGTTAAGCACTGGGTGTTGAGGATGGAGAGTGCAGAGAGCCTTCTGGGTAAATTCCACAGTCTGATACATAAGCACTAGAGGTTGTCTGCATGTCTCTCCATGAGCTCTGCAGAAGAGAGAAGGCCAAGATGATGATGGTGTGAGTGTAGGGTCTTGTACACCTGGTCAATAACTAGAGGTGGGGGAGAAAAACCACAGGCCACGATCCTTGCTTTTATATTTGTATTACATGCTAATTGCCTTCAAAAAGCTAGTTTTCTCTTTTTCCTTTCTTTCTTTTCTTTTCTTTTTTTTTTTTTAAAAACTTCTTCTGTTGATAAGGGATTTCAGGGAAGCTCTGGTTTTCTTCATCTGGAAAACCTCAATTCCTTTTTATTAATCTCCTTGTGCCTGTGGAATATCAGAATTAATCATTTCTTAAGAAGCTTCTCTTTGAATGTTTTGTGTCTTTCCTGAGGCAGACCACAGTGTACACATTTTTAGAAAGAAGAGGGTTTATAGTTTGTGCTCTGTGAAGGACACTTTCCTCTTTCTGTAAGCTTTCTAAGGATGTACATTGATGTATTTTTTTTAAAGCTGTGTAGGAAAAGCAGACTGTCTCAGGACACATTTTATGCCTTGTGAAAGTTGCTGTTCAGTTTATGCTGCTGCGGGGGACTGGAGGCAGGAACTGAGGCAGGAGGTGTGTGCTGAGCTGGCAACCTAATCGCTTCTGTATGGCTCCATGGAAAGAAAAAGGGTTGGTTTGGTTAGAATTCTGCAGTTTGGACTGCTCAGTCATCTGCATTTCTATCAATTAGCATCTCTCTCTCTCTCTCTCTCTCTCTGTATGTGTGTGTGTGTAGAGGCCAGAATCCAATTCATGCATCTTCCTCAATCACTACCCCACTTACCTTTTGAGAGTTGCTCTCTCATTGAACCTGGAGCTCCCTGATTCAGCTAGGCTGGCTGGCCAGAGAGTCCCAGGGATGCTCCTGTCTCTGCTTCCTTAAGGACTGGGATTACAGGTACACTTTGTCATACTGGATTTACATTTTAATTTTATTTTTTACAGTGGTGCTAGGGATCTAAACTCAGTTCTTCATGCTTCTGGAGCAAGCACTTTACTGAGTGATCTATCTCTCTTCCACCATTTTTGGGCTTATTTTTATACCCAGCTAAATACAGTCTCACAGTAGAAGCCACAGTGTGCTGTACTCAACTTATTACATCCATTCCCTTCTCCTCTTCTCCCCTCCCCCTGGTGACACTGTTAAAACATCAAAATGTCTGACTTGAGTCAGACCCTGGAGGAAAGAGCTGGAGGTCATTCAAGGGTCATGATGATAGAAGATGCAATTGTACCACAAAAATTGTCCTGCTTATTGTAAAGAGAGAAAAAAATGTACTGGGCTGGACTCAGGCCTTAGCCCTGCCATTGGCCCCTTCTCTGACATTGGACATATAACTCAACTTCTCCTTAAAACCCAAAATACTTTGTAATGAAATGATATTGGTAACTATGGAAGCAACAGTGAACATTTATTTAATGTCTATCCTGTTCCAAGTGTTGCACAATGCTTCCCTGACCTAGTTTGGGCTTCTAGCAGGCATATAGGGCTGGTGTTGTTATTTTCACTTTACATGGAACAGGAACCATGGAGACTAAGCATTGGTCTAAGGTTATGGGTGGATATTTAATGGTTTCTAGATCTAGGTTGTATTTAAGATCAAAAATACAAGTTTTATCAATCTCCATCACCAGACTCATAACTAAAATATGGAGTAAATAATTTTTATGGATGTGGCACTGAGTGTTACAACCACAGACCTCCTGGATATTGTTGGGATATGATTACTTGGTGATATTTAACTTTTGTTCCCTGCATAGTTCACCTCTTTAATCTTCAAAAAGAACTTCAAAATAGGTTATTAACTTCATCCTGCAAATGATGAATCTTGCATACAGAAACAATGAGATGACTCACTAGCCACGTGGGGAAAAATTAGTGGTTAATGTAGGCCTGGGACTCAGACTTTTGGATTCAAGAACAGTGTGTCCTTAGAGTAATCTGGAGTTGTAGAATCCAGATGAATTTAGCTTTTTCAACTGCATCTGCAAGAATAGGAACACACTGATTCCCTTGGTATGATAGGCTGAATACCTAGAGAAACCCAGAAATTAGATACCTAATTTCTGAAGCTGGGCACGTAGACTTACATGGTAACAGGCAAAATGATTCAGTTAAGGTCTTGAGGTGATGATAGTGGGATGAGCCAGGGTTATCTGGAGTTGGAAGAGAGGCAAGCACAGGGTCCTTAGAAGAGGGAGACAGTGGGAAATTGGACTACAAGAAAGTAACAGGAGGCAGAAAGAGGGTAGCGTATGAAAAAGGGGGTGGGAATCAAGACATGCGGGCAAGTACCAGAACTGAAAACGACAAGGGAAGAAACTTCCCATGGAGTCACCGGAATAAAGATGCCCACCCAGTCTCTTGGGGTTTAGGTTGATTTTGAACCTCTTTTCTTTGAGACAGGGTTTCACTCTCTGTCCCAGGCTGGCTTTGTACTTCCCATGTAACCTAGGTTGGTCTGGAGGTTGCAGCAACCCTCCTGCTTTATCCTCCCAAATGATGGGATTCTGTGACCTGGAGCTGTGAGAGAAAAAAAATTTGGTTTGATTTAAACCAAACAAACCCAATTTATGCTGCTTTATTACATACAGCAGTCCCAAGAAACTAATGTTCTTGAACTAGTGATATGGCAGGGATGGCTTTCTGTCTGTAATGTCAGTGTTTAATCCCGTTGCTTAATGGGCTAGTGAAGCTGAGAAGCTAAGAGCTGACACCAACAGCTGACAACTGGATTCTACTCTAATAGCAATGGTCATTCCTGCTGTGTACATATAGCATCCCTGGGGGCTGGAGAGATGGCTTGGTAGGTAAGAGCACTGGTTCTTCTTGCAGAGGAGTTGGATTTGGTTCTCAACACCTACACATTGCTCACAGACATTTGCAATTCCAGTTCCAGGGACCTGTCCCCTGTTCTTACCTCCATGGGTACCAGGCATGCATATGGTGCATACACATTCATTCAGCCAAACACTTATACACAGAGACAAAAGTATAACATTCTTTCAAGTTCTCAGGGCCTGGAAGAGACTAGTACCCAGTTTTCAAAGGACCAGGCATGTCTTTACCTCTACTTGGCATGCAAGGAGAACACAGCAGAACCAAGATGTGGATTTTTTTTTTTTTTTTTTGGTTGACAGTTTATGCTTCACTGATTGGCCTTGGCAGCAGGGGAGGTAAATTGGTAGCTCTTTGATCAGAAAAAGGTTTTAAAAGGGACATTATTTGTACAAATGCAGAATGCAGGGAATCTTGGAGAAGTCTTTTGGAATGTGAACCAATGCCGGCACTAAGTTCACAAGACAGTGACGGGCCGACAGAGATGTGATGCATAGGCCACGGGGCCGGCCACTCTCAGGTGAGAGGCTACTGGTTCCTCGGAGTCTTCATTATGTACTTCTAACTTACGTGGACCCATTAGGGGTGTTTGAATTTGTGGCTCTGCTTTAAGCCAAACAGAAGCAAGCCCACAGTTTGTCACCAATCAGCTGTCCACTTGTCTGATCCTCTCTGAAGCTGTTGGAGAATGAGAGAGGTGGTGGGGGAGTTGAGAATTTCAAGTAAGAAAAAAGCCATTGCATTCTGGAGATTCGGGGGCAGTAAGGGAAAGTTACGAAGCTGGATCTTTCAGAGAATTTGAGGAAGAAAGCAGATCAGTAAGAACCAAAGTTGCTCAGTCATATTCAAAACACAAGCCCACGTCTCTTCCTTTTTTGGTAGGATTACCATTCTGAGAGGAGAAGGTGGCTACCATGATGAATCTGTGTTACAACAAGATATTTTGATAGTTCTTTTAGAAGTTCTGCGGGCATGATAGAGGGGGGCTAAATGCTTCCTAGGTGGTTTATCATTGGCTGGACAATAGTACCAAAGATGGCCTAAAGTGTCTTTGCCAACCTAGTTCATGATTTCTAGAACAGAGCAAGTTCTTTCAGGCTGGGAAAAGTAACCACACTACCTTAGTTTCCTCTTTCACATTCTCACCTGTCTTTACCAAGGACACCGCCCTTTTCCACCTGGACCCATAGCTGACAATCATGTCTTACTGCACACCTCTGTGGCTTTCTAATGATATTAGCCATAGAGTCATCTGACCCATTTCCTCTGGCATTCAGTTGAATCAAGATCTTATCCTTAAGAGGAAGATTAAGAGGAAGCAAAATAGGAGTGCTGTTTTATGTAGCAACAATTCCAAGCTTACCCATGCTGGGTTCATATCCTTGGCTATGTGCACATCTCACTTTCCCTTTATTTCCCCTGTTATCCAGATTGGATGGTAGGGAAGCCATTGCATGTGTTTATACCCTGAGAAAGGAGCCCTTTGTTTATTTGTCATGCCGGGGTCCACACTCTGTTCTAGAACCCACTTTCTAGTTACAGCTCTGTAGATAACACTCCCTGTCTCTGGGTTGTCCTGTGGAATGTGCATCCTTGCCTCTAGGAAAATGTTCACCATGGCTGCTGCACCTCTTGGCCTTCTTGGCAGGCTGTGTAGCTCTAGGCCTTTGTAAGTCCTATCCTCACTTGGATTTGGCTTGGTTCATCCACAGCAGAGTCATGCACTGTGGCAAGGAGGGTTGTCCTGGTATAAAGCTTGGCTTTACCTGTCTGTCTAGGCCTCAGGTGGGTCTCAGCACTTTGTGATTGTGTTGATCATCATCATCATCCCAAGCCTTTCTGTCTCAGGGTACCTTCTGCCCTGGCAGACTGGACCTTATGTACAAGACTTATTTTTCTATAATGCTATCCTTTAAATTGTCCTATGGAGAGATCTTCTGGAATCTCATCACCTCAATATTCCAGGGAAATATTTGTCATATATTATATAACATATAATATTTATCAACAGCTAGTGAGGGTATCTCTTGTGTGTATATGTATCTATGGATATGTATCTGGGGGTACATGTGTATACTCATGGAGGCTAGAGGACCTTAGAGTTATTCTTAGAACCATCTACTTTGGTTTTTGAGATAGAGTCTCTTCATTGGCTTGGAGTTTGCTAACTAGGCTAGACTGGCTAGCCAGTGGGCCCCAGAGATCTGCCTGTCTTTCTCTCCCCAGGGCTGGTCTGACAAGCACAGATTTTTACATTGCTTCTAGGGGTTGAACTCAGTTTCTTGTGCTTGTGTTGCATGGCGTACACTTTACTGGATGAGTTATCTCCTCAGCATCTCCTTAGCCCTGGGAAGGTGTTTCCACAATGTAGAGTTGATACGGTGATGGAAAACAAATGTTTTGGAAGCCAAGTCCAGAGTCTGAAAAATTTCAGCAGTTGGAATGACTCCCTGAGACAAGTTCAGACAGAATTTGAAACACCAATATGTAGTGCTCACGTCTTCCCTAAAACATTACATCTTTAAGTTCAGGCCATGGATACAGTCCTCAATTCACGCTAGTTAGGGCTGGAATAAGGGAGAATTGGAGACTTTATTAGACCTAGAAAGGATACTGTTAATGGAGTGCCTTGGAACTATTTATCTTTAGTCCTGCTAGAAATAGTCTTATGTTCACACTAAGCTGAGCAGCCCAAGCCACTGCCCAAGGCTGGAGCACTGTGAACCACAGCCACAGTGATATACGCTTGACTAACACATTGATTCTGAGTGACTTGATTTGGATGTAATTCATCTTTAGCCTTGTGCATTCATGCCACAGTCCTGATTCTAACGTTCTTTAGACCCCATTTCCCTTGTTACAGTTGACACAACTCTGTAGCATGGAACACCATCTGCCTTTAAATCCCATTTCCCTTGTTACAGTTGGCACAACTCTGTGGCCTGGAAGACCATCTCCCCAAATGTGAATGATTATTGTGTGGAAGAGGGTTTGACTCAGGCCATCTTGGGAATGTTTATGGGTTCCATGCCTGCTACAATTTCTAGGTGTACAGCATGCAGAAAGGAGAGCAGAGTCTATATTCAAGGTCAAGTTTAGTTTGAGCAGAGAAGATACACAGAAATGGCTCAAACTTAATACTTACTCTGTGGTTTACCAGGAGACAGCAGTGAGGGAGGTCTCAGCCAACTGACCCCAAATGAAATGGGCTAATTTTTTTGTTGCAGGTTTTGTGGCTTAAACATAAAACATGCATACAAGCCACCTATTAATTTTCTTTGCCGTGTAGCTTGGCGTTGGGATAGGTGACTTTGATGGCCAGCTGTGCTGCTCTTTCTACAATGGCATTTTGGTTCTTAGAGGACACATTGTGTGCAATCTCAGCACAGTAAAATTTGTTGTAAATTAGCAGCACTTCCAGCTGAAATGGTTATTTTTAAAAACTAGTTACCAGTCATATACATGAACTGAAACAGAGGCCTTCTTTGAGTTCGAAGAAGCAGATGACATTCCTAGGTGCTTTTTACCTCTTTTGATCTACAGTTCAAGACAGCCAGCTGGATTTTCCTGGAGAGAGAGAGAGAGAAAGAGAGAGGGGGGAGGGGGAGGGGGAGGGAGAAGGAGAGGGAATACTCAGGTTAAATGGTCGTGTATTGTACTTGGTGTTCTGGGAGGACCACACTGGGAAGCAATCTGGCTTACAGGAGTTGTACCAAATGGAATGGGGACAGATGAAAACATAGGCAGGGACCAACTGTTTTCCTTATTCACAGAACTGGTAGAAGAACCAAGTGATAGAGGCAGGCATGGTTGTGTTCCTAGTGGCTTCTTTTGAGTATTGGCTTGTACGAGACTCTGAAGGTCAATGCTCACTATCAGTGGACAAGCATCTTGATGGAAATCTGTGTTCCATGCTCCCCGTATTTCCACCGTTGAAGAACTCAGCTAACTCGAGGAGAACAGCTGTCAATACAGATTGCTAATCCCATCCCCTGATGAAAAATGTACAGATCACAATTTGGCTTCATGCAGATGGTGCATCAAGGAAAACCAATGTCTCCCAGCTGTTGAGGTACAGTGTCTTATAGCCCATTCCCGCCCTGTCTTCTTTGTGCTGCTACAGAGTCACTGCATACATGCGTCCTCTCCTGTGTTTAGAAGAGTGTTAGGGAGGCATCACATGCTCATATTCCTTCTGAGCACATTCTGAGAGGCAGAAAGGCAGATGCTTTCTGACTTTGGTGTTTCTCCCCAACTCTTATATGCTTGATGCTGGTTTAGCTCTCCGAGGCTCCCCCTCTCTTGGCAAGATACATCAGACCACTTGATGCAGGATATACAGTCATGGTGTAGTATAGGCTTGGGAACAGGACAGCCACCTCCTTCCACAAACTGTCCAAAAAAGACAAACCTTTCTTTCTGAAACGCTTGAACCATAACTCACCGTGAAACACCACAGCTGGTGTGGCCCTAGGCTGTGTGAACACTGCACCCTTCCTGCAGAAACTTCTCTCTTCCAGGAATTCTTTACCCTGGGGAGTTAGGGATGAGTCAGCCCTGGGCCTTCCTCAAGTCCATGAGACAGAGTGGGCTGATCCACTAGGTCACCTGTCTGTCCCCTGGTATGCTGGAGTAGCAGAGGTGGATGGGGCAGATTCTAGTAAGTTAATTTTAAACGATGCTACTACGAAGTTTATTATCACTGTTACTATTTTGTATGTTGAGTTTTTTTCAAGAAAAGGTCTCAGGCTAGCCTAGGCTTGTCTCGAACTCCTCATCCTTCTGTCTCCATCTCCTAAGTGCTAGGGTTATAGATGTGCACTGCCAAGCTCAGCTTGCTCTGAAGGTTTTCAAAGCTTTATTGCTTCTACATACCATACAGTCCCCCCACTTAGAGTGTACAGGGCAGTAGTTTCTGATAAAATTACAGACTGTGTAACCATTCCTACATAGTTAGGACATTTTCAGTAATTCCCCCCCCCCTGTTTTTCTCAACTTGCTTTGTCTCAGGCAATCAACTACTAAGCTACATACTCTGGACAGTCTGTAGAAATGGAATTCTGCAGTATATGGTCTTTTGCACTTTAGTTATTAAACTCACTGTAGCATATGAATACTTCACTTTTTCCTGCCATATAATCTTCCACTGTGTAGCTATACTTCATTATTTAGTCCCTCGTCAGTTGATTGGTGAGTTGATTCTCATTTCCGGGTTGTGAGAATAAAGAATGCCAGAGAGCGATATATACAAGTGGTTTTTCCCCTGGACATCTGCTTTTATTTCTCTTAGGAATACACCTAGGATTGCTGGATGATATGGTTGCTTTTTAGTTATATTTTTGTGAGGTTTATGGGTATTTTTAAAGTAGCTTCCTCCTTCCACAGAGATGTGCACACCCACAGTGATGCTCAATATCATTCTGGCAAACGTGGTCCAGAATTTTTGTGCTGATTAGATTGGAAATAAAATCAGAGCAGAATGCTCACAAAGGGTTAAGTGGCTGTCAGTGAGCACTGGACAATTGTCCTTCATGTCAGGCTGACTCAACCCCTAGGAAATGCATTGCTTGGGGGTATCTTGGAAACTACAAGTAAGGCTGGAGGGCTGTGGAGTTTCAAAAAGAACAACCCGAGAGCTCCCAGGCTATTTGGGGGCGGGGGATTGCTCAGTCAGTCAAGTACTTGGCATGCAAACGTGAAGAACCTATCTAAAAATATCTAGGTGTGTTTGTAACCCCAGCACTGGAGAAATGGAGACAAGGGGAATCTCTGGAAGTTTCTGGGCAGCCAGCCTAGCTGAATTGGTGAGATCTAGGCTAGGGGAGAGACTCAGTTACAAAAAATAGAGGGAAGAGAAACCAAGGAAGACACTGGCTGTCTAGTTAGGGCTTCACATGAACATTCACACACATGCACATGCAGTGAACACACACATACACACACACACACACACACACACACACACAGTTAACTTGATCTGGAAAACTGATCAGTGGTGGACTGAGTGGAGCCACAGACGTGCACCCCCACTCCCTTCTGAGGACGTGACATCTCTTCTTGTAAATGTCATCACTTTCTTGGTGCTATCTGGTAAGAACTGAGTCATGAGGTGCCGACAAAACCCCAGTGCACTTCACACGAAGCCTGAAGCATTCTGTTCATTCCTGAAATACTCCTGCTCAGATGGTAAACAACTTGCCTGGGATGATATCCCACCACTGTGGCTTTTTTTTTCTTTTTTCTTTTTTCTTTTTTCTTTTTGGCTTGTCTGAATGAGGCACACAGCACCAGACAGTTTACCTCTGAGGGTGAATTTTGGGGCTGGGGTGGTGCAAGGTGGTAACATGGCCACTGACTTCACAGAGCCCTGTTCCAGAGTGAGCCCATAGCGGGAGGTAAGACTGTATTTCCAAAGGGTGGCCATGAACCAACTTTAACCCTTTGTTTGCAGCCACGGCACAGGGTACGAGAGTGAGAACCACACGACCCCCATCCTCTGTGGTGCCCAGTACAGGATACACACTCATGGTGTCTTCCGAGGCATTCAGGTGAGTGCCTGATGGCCAGCCAAAGGCCACCTCTTCCTCTGCTCACACGCCCTGCCGCACTCAGCTGTAGGACCTTCGGGCTCTGGCAAGCCGTCAGAGGGGGGTGGAAAGGAGCTGCCCACTCCCCAAAGATGTTACCTTGCCCCTCTGCCACAAAATCCTTCCTGCAGAATCTCACCTTTCTTCCTTTACTGTTTTCTGCTTCTCCTGGTGGGTGGTACAGTTCTTGTGTGGGGGTCATCTGCACTTGAATTAGTGACCTGGACCCTTGACTTTTAAGATTTGATCTGTCTAGTAAAGGTAGACTGTTTTGTCCAGTGTTGATAATAGCATTAACAACATGCAGTTTATCTAGCTTCTAGGCTTACACAGAATATTCATAGAAATCATAGAATTCCTTTGTCCTCCTGCCCCCACATTTTCATAATGTCCCAGGTATGGGTATGATACACTTGTTACAATGGATGTTGCTATATTATTTGTAACTGGTCAGGGAGTGGTAGCTTATGCCTTTAATCCCAGCATTCGGGAGGCAGGCAGATCTCTGTGAGTTTGAGGTCAGCCTGGTCTACAAAGTGAGTTCCAGGGCAGACAAGGCTACACAGAGAAACTCTGTCTCAAAAAACCACCACCACCACCAACAAAACAAAAAGAATATTATTTGTAACTGAATTGCTTTGTCATATATTTCTAAGGGCTTTGAAACACACATAATGTCTCTCTCTCTCTCTCTCTCTCTCTCTCCCCACCTAACTCTCCATCTCTCTGTCTATCCATCCATCTATCCATCCACCCATCCATCTCTCTCTCTTAATCATCTATCTATCTATCTATCTATCTATCTATCTATCTATCTATCTATCTATCTATCATCTACTATTATATGGCATAGTTTACTCTTTCACTACCTGCCCCCTTTTCCATTACTCTCTCCCCAACAATCACCACCTCTTTCTCAGAATGCTCTTGGATACTTTGTGTTGCATTTTCAGGTTAACTTCTTTGACTTAACAACTTGTGTTTATGCTTCCTGCATGTCTTTGCAAGCCTTTGCCCTCTCATGTGACCCTCACTGCACACTTAAGAGAGAAGACAAGAGACTTGCCTAAAACCACATAGCTAGTAAGAGGGAACTGAGGTGTGCAACATACATTTTATCAGATTCCATAACCCTTGTTTGGCTGATTAATATTGTTTATTGGTAGAAATAAAATAATATTATTGATCAGTGGAAACAAGAGAGAGAGGTCTCTGGGGAAAGTGAAGAATCTCAGAGAATGTAGGTTATTCAAGGGGAGGCCCTCCCTGGCCCCAAGCTTCTTTTGGATAGTCAGAACCACAATTACCAAGGACTCACATCTGTTATTTACAAATACAACTCAGTGGCTGCCACAAGAGAAGTAGCTAGAGTATCCTTTGGAGGGAAGTTAAGGCCCTGGAAATAAGTGGCATGTGGGCCAGGCCCTACGTGGGGTGGGCAAGGAGCTCTACTTGGTGGAATCAGTAAAGTGTACCCTGCCATCACAAGACTCTCTATGGTGAGAAATGAACAAGTCTCAGAAATGCAGAGATGTGATAGAAGGAGTTATCCGAGTGTTCCACAGTGACACCATCAGCATCCTTCAGCAGACTGCAGACTGACAGTAATGGTTGCTTTTATTCTTATTCCAACATGGTCTTCATCTTGGATGACAAGAGATGAAGAAGGGTTATTGTGCTTTCCTTCCCACCAGTCTCCGTCTATCAGGTCCACTGTCAGAGCCTCTAGTAGATGCCATGCTTGCCCTACAGGTGTTATTTCTCTACTTATTCTTTTTCTTCTAGAATATGCTAAACAAACTACTGGCCTATGATTCATTTGTATACCATTAGCCCTGGGAGAAAGGCAAATGTTGACATACATACCAATACAGTATTGTATAACATCACAGAACTTTTCCTTACAAAAAAGGTGCTCTCTCAGGGCAAGGCTAATGAACTAGTGTTAGTGTGTGAGTGGGTAGACTGGAAGATACACAGAACAGGGAGTTATTAAGCTTATAGCAGTGGTTCTCAACCTGTGGGTCTCAACACCTTTGGGAGTCATATGTCAGATATCCTGCATGTCAGATATTTACATTATGATTCATAACATCAGTTATGATGCACCAATGAAATAGTCTTATGGTTGTGGGTCACCACAACATGAGGAACGACATTAAAGGGTTGCAGCATTAAGAGGGTTGAGAACCACTGGTTCATTCCAGGTCTTTATGCTATCACAGAATTGTTCCTGTGTCAGCTAGCTGTCCATGTCTTTGGCCTTGATGGGCACATCTGTAGTTGAACAAGGAGGATCATTCTTTATATCAAGGAATCACAGCCCGAGGGCAAGAGAGAAGATTTATTTTCCCTGCTAGATGACAGGTACCAGTAGGAAAAAGACATGCAAAGTCACAGAAGGCAGACAGCTCCCAATGTTTTCCCGTGTCACCGTTAAGGCTCACTACAGGATTCTGGTGGATTCAGAGGCCCCATATCCAAAGACTTCTTTGTCATCTACTTACATGTGATGTTTGGGCCAGTTTGGGCCTCATTCAGTGTCTCATGTCTTGCCCCAGTAAGAGCTTTCTCATCCATTTTCTGGTTGGGTCCATAATTATATGGTCATGTTTCCAATAGGGAGGGCATCTGTATCGTCTGGGGATCTGGAACTCTAGACCTCAACATCTCAAGTGGGAAATAGATTGGGAACTCTGTAGACACTAGCACTTCTTCTCTAGAGGTTCTCTGTTAGGGACCCCAAAGAAGCCTCATTTCCAAGTTCTGTTAATCAGTTGCAATGACATCAGAATACTGCATCATAAAATTTTCTGACTTATCATCCATTACTGTCTGCCACAGGTATCTAGGGTATGGAGGTGAACATTTTTTTTTTTTTTTTGGTCTCATACTGTACCTGCCTTCTCTTCTTTCAGTACATTTCAGTGTTCAGCTTCCCATGGGATGATATTAATGTTCACATATGGCACAAGGCCTCCATTCCTCTCATATTTTGCCTGCAGGATGTGCGGCGGGTGTCTGGAGTGGCCCCAACTCTTGTCCGGTCAGCATCCGAAACCAGTGAGAAACGTCCGTTCATGTGTGCATACCCAGGCTGCAATAAGAGATATTTTAAGCTGTCCCACTTACAGATGCACAGCCGGAAGCACACTGGTAAGTGTATCCACTGTCCAGAGGTGAGCCACGGTGGTTCATGAGCTCCCATTCTGGACTCTGACACTGCTCAGGACGCAGGTGACTTGTGGGATGGAAAGCTTGCGCTCTGAAAGCTCAGGCCATGATGACTCTGAAGGGTGTTTGCATGTTGGCTTTCCCATCCTTTATTAAAAGAGATCAACATTTTCAGGCATTACCAGGAAAGCAGAACAGGGCGGTGAAAAGCAAATGACATAGAACGTTGCATTCACCACTGACTGATGGGATCTTGAGCCACCATCGCTCAACATCCCTCTGAACTCTGAGTGCCTTGTAAGGACAATGAAGATGATAATGCTATAATGCTGTAGTGTACAACACCATGCAATTTGCAAGCCTTGTACTTTAATTCAAACTGTTGTACTACAGGAGTTGTTGTATAACACACCTAGCATAGGACCCATGTCTCCAGGACTGAGTACATGGTGGTGTTATTACCGAAGGACTTTAGCCCCTTTAGCGGGGAAGACAAGCCTGGGATAGAACAATGAGATGACTCAGATTGACAGGCAAGGTCTCCATAAACTTTGAAGGGTAGGTCCAAAGACACACATAGATGTTCTGGAGTCAGTTCTTTGATAAAGGAGGCCATGGAGTTTCCAAGCAGGTGGTCCCAGGTGTTTCTTTCACCACTCTCACTGAACACCTGACAAATGGCTTCATTTTGGCTCACTGTTTGGGAGCACAGTTTATCACGGCTGGGGAGGAATAATGCTGGGGAACATCCTGAAAGCCATGGGAGCACGGGGCTGATAGTTCACATCTCTGGATGAAGAAGCAGAGGGAGACAGAAGATGGGAGATGGGAGCCAGAAGTGCATCAGGTTATAAGCCTCCAGGGCCACGCCCACAGCAGCCCACTCTTTCCTGTTAGGTTTCACATTCTAAAATGTTCCAAGCACTATGAGCTTGAGACCAAGGGGTCAAATGCATGAGTCTGTGGGAGACATTCTGTACTCAAGCCATAGGGCAGCATTGCCGAGCAAGTGGCGTTTGTGAAGGGTGTGTGCCTAACATTTTGATGGGTAGGGACGAGGACATAAAGATGAAGGGTGATGAGGGTGCAGAGTGGTGAGGTCAGCTACAGGAGACATATACAGAAGACCAGGGAAGCGTCGGAGGCCTTGAGATAGGAAAGGAAACTTGAAGCTCTCCATCAATGGAAAGACCCTACTGACCACAAAATAGCTCAGCTCTCCATCCCAGAATCCAGTGAGTCAGAATTCTAGGGGGTGGGAACACTTGCAGAAGCTCAGTGCACTTGTGGGGGCTTTTCTCCCAGCGTTTGGCTGAACTTTTCCTGTGGACACAGGGGTGGGGCTCTTCTTTCTGAGTCCAGGGTTGCACAATCCTACTGCTGACTTGGTCCAGATTAAAGGACAACAATCTTGCTAAATGCTTCAGCTTCTGGTTTAATTGGGGAATCTTACAACCATGGAGTCATTTATGTTGGGCCCAGGAACAAGAAGTCAGTAGTAGAGAACACCAAATCTTCAGGCCATAAAACACAGAACAATTCATTCACAAGGCCGGCTTCAAGGCGTGTCTATCCAAAATTCTATCTCCGATTCAGACATGGACTTGGAAACGAACCTTTTTGGGTTTTTTGGCTTCTCTAAATAGTCCATGCTAATATATGTATTTTTCTGAGCATTGCCTCAGTGCTAGGCACCAGTCTTCTCCTTCTATTTGGACGGTCCGGTCTAATCTGTTCATGAACCCTTTGATGTTGCCAGATTATTGACTCCATTTCACAGTGAGGTAACTGTGCCAGGGCATCCTCATTCACTCCTTCCCATGTCCATGGGCATGTGTGTAACTGGGATTTTATTTTCTTGGATGTCTACAGCACAACCCTAACAAGCTTCCCTTAGTGCTTTGGGCATTTGGGGATCCCTTCATCTGCATTTAGGGTTTCCCTGGGATGAGGTTTGCTTCTAGCACTGAACTCAGAATGACATATGTTTTCCCTAAGGTGAGAAACCATACCAGTGTGACTTCAAGGACTGCGAGAGAAGGTTTTCTCGCTCAGACCAGCTCAAAAGGCACCAAAGGAGACACACAGGTTTGTTGGTTCCCTTTCATTGCCAGCAGCCACAGGCCCTTGAGTTAGAGCTGATATTGTGACTGTCTTCTCTGTTGAACACAGAGGAGAGAGAGAGGGTCATCTGTCTAATTTTCCAGCTTTCTTCCCCTCACCTGGAGACTTTCCTTTTAAAAAGAAGGGCCGCAGAGACGATGGCTCAGCAGTCAAGAGTACTTGTTCTTGCAGGGCACTAGGGTTTGGTTCCCAGCGTCTATCTCAGGTGGCCCACTGCATGCCACCACAGCTCCACAGGACACTCTCTTCTGGCTTCTGAGGGCAATGCACACAAACACACACACACACACACACACACACACACACACACACACACACGCAGGCACGCACGCACGCACGCACACATCATAAAAAGTCTTTCTTTACAGAGGAGAGAGAGAAAGGAAACATCTCATGTTTCTCATGAGAGCCACAGCAGCTGTGAGATCCCTCAGCGGGTTGCTGGTAGACTGATGGTCAGGAATGAGGGCAGAGGAGAGAATCCTGTTTGCAGTGATTTACTTTTCTCAGTCTCTAGCACTTGTCTGCTGGTGAGAACTGGATGCTTATGACTAGGAAATGTTTTTTTCCCAAGTCGGGAGCAGCTCCTGGATGTTGCTGTTCAGAATCAGGTGGCATCTGCTGGGACTGGGGATCAAAGAAATGTGAGGTCCAGGTAGACCCAGACCTGGCTGATGTGAAGGATATGCGGGGCTTCTCCAGCTGCCAGAAAGCCGGCATTATGTGTCTCACTGTGACCCACATTGCTAGGGCCGAGGCTAGACCTTCTCTGTCCGTTTAGGTGTGAAACCATTCCAGTGTAAAACTTGTCAGCGAAAATTTTCCCGGTCCGACCATCTGAAGACCCACACCAGGACTCATACAGGTAAAACAAGTGCGTAAACTTTTCTTCACATTTATTTTTCATTATTTTCTAAGCTACTGTTGAATGAAACTGTTTGTAATGAGAAAGACTCATATAAAAGTTCTAGAGTTGAGAATCCATTTAGAGACTGGCTATGTTTGGCTATCTTTTATGATAAAGGATAATGTTTTTCAGAGAAAGTGTCAAAGAGCATTGGGTAGGAAAGGGATGGGCAGGGAATGCCTAGAGGATTTAGAACAAAGGTGCAAAGATAAGCTCATCTCCACTGTCCCCAGTGTGCTGTATTACCGATCAAACAATCACCCTATAGCACGATCGGAAATTCAAGATACTCTATTCTGCTGAGAGCCTAAGTTTCATACTTGATCGGAGAGCATACTCCACTTACTTAAAGCTCAACCTGGGGTCTAGGTTTCTGCCAGATTAACACAAACTCATGGATATATTTCCTCTATGCTAGCAGAGAGAGGAGAATGGGGGATTGGCAAACACTAGCTGCTGAAGCACTGTGCTCATCCACAGGCTGATGGGATTCATAGTGAAAACAGCATTGCCCCTTTTGCTCATTTGCTTCCTTAGGAAGCAGGACTGTCTCTTAGGTCAGCCCTTCATCTTTATGGCATCCTTGAAAGAAGAGTAGGGTGGGTGGTCTTAGTACTCATTGAACAGATGAGTCTGTGGTGGGGAGTGATTAAATGGCCTGTCCAGAGCCACAGAACAGTTGGATGGCAATCTCAGTGGTGACTGCTCCTGCCCCACCTCATCCCTATTGTTCTTGCTCTTGGAGAAAGAGCTTGGGTTCAAACAGTCATCCCTAGAAGCCAGTGAATTGAAGAGGGAGCCAGACTCAGCCAAACTGGGTGTCGCTGAGAGGATCAATATGAGAAGGAGTGGAGAAGTGCCCATGAGGAGGTGGAAGTGGCAGGCAGCAGCCAGTTTAGGAAAAGCAGACAGCCAGTGAATAGTAGGTGAGGAAGCCATGGCATTGTAAGTGTCCAGGAAAGTCCCCATTCTTCAGGACAGATAGGTTATACCTTAGATATGTCAAAGCGCCTGTGTCCCAGTGATGGGGAGATACAGGTTTTAGACTCCTTCTTTGGGTATTTTTGACATATTGTCTTTTAGTTGGTCCCAAATTCATAGTCTTTCCCTGCACACCTCCGTCCCTGCCACCTGGGCCATGAACAAAATGCTGGATGTCATATTTGATCAGCCACCCAGTCTGGCCTCAAAGCACTACATCTTTAGAGACATTTCTCAAGGGGCCAGTATCAATACCCCGGGAAGATCCTCCAGATGGCAGATGGCTTGTTTCCTGTGACATTTTCTTTTGCAAGCCTTGGGGATGTGACACAGGGATGAGTGTGGGCTTTAGAATTAGGCATGTCTAGATTCAAATCCTGCCTGGATCTGTAGAGTGAAGATAACATTTCTTTGTTTTAAAGGCAAGGAGCATAGACCTCCTCTAAATGATGTTAGGCATCACATGCAAGTTAATTATTGTCTTTAATGAGAATGAGAGCTCCCAAGACAGAGCAGGCTTAATTATTTGCAACTAGCACCTCTGCTCTAACCCAGTTTGTTTCTGAGTCAGACTCCGCACTAGAAAGAAGCAAATAGGATACACATTGGTATCCATGATTTTTTAAAAACCATCTCTCTATAAAGAGTAAAGCTTTGGTCCCAATCTACTGCTGGCCAGCCATCAATCAATAGTATCCAGTGGTTCAGTGGCCCTTGCAGATCAGGCCCTACTTAGCAACAGGGAAACACTTGCACAGGTCACAGAGCATCCTTAGAGATAAAACAGAGGTTTTCCCCAACCCCCTTAATTTATGAGCTGCTTAAGGGTTCCCACAAACCAGACTTCTCTCCCAAGTCTTCCATTTTGTTATATTTACAGTGCTTCTGATTTTCAAGCCCTCAAAAGGCATTGCTAATCCCAGGCTGCCAGTGAAGAGCCAGTTGGCTAGCTTAGGGAATGACCCATGGGAGTCCAGGGCGGGTTGTGGTGATTTAACTCGGGCCTTTGATAGTTGAACCTGTGCCCAGTCCCTCTGCTGCAAGTGTCTCTGACTGGCAATTGTGTCAACAGGTGAAAAGCCCTTCAGCTGTCGGTGGCACAGTTGTCAGAAAAAGTTTGCGCGCTCAGACGAATTAGTCCGCCATCACAACATGCACCAGAGAAACATGACCAAACTCCAGCTGGCGCTTTGAGGGGTCCGACCCGGAGACAGTCCAGCATCCCGGGCCAGAAAGGGTGCAAACTGCTTCCAATTCTGATTTTGAAATTCCTCCCACTCACCTACAAAAGGACACGACGGTGGATCTTCATCCGACTTCTGAGACGGCACACCTGTTTGACTGTGTCCTATCAGGTTTGCCGAAAGGAGTCGGTGCTCCGCCCACTCTTGATTAACTCACGGGCCTGAAAAAAGTGGCTCACGGTGTTTAGAAAGTCCATTGTCATTGCCTGAATCTTCTACCGTTAGAAGAACCATTGTTGATAATGTCTCCTAACTTTCCTCTTCCCCTTTGTGATCATTTCGCCAGGATTAGAGCGATCGTTCCATTTTCTTTCGTGGGATATTTATAGGCCAGGGCATGTGTATGTGTCTGCTAATGTAAACTCTGTCGTGGTTCCCATTTACTAACAGCCCTAGAAAGAAATAAATCAGAGAGCAAGGCACCAGGGGCAAGTATCCGTGCAGAATTTCAGAGGTCAGCCTGCAAACCTGGAAACCTGGAAGGCCGGATGTAATTCTACCAGGCGATTTTTAAAGCTCATAGGTTTCGAGTAACTGCATAGTGGATTAGAATTAACTAGAACCCCTGTACAGTTAGGACAGAAAGGAGCCTTCGTGTTCACCTACTCACTGTTAGCATTAGCACTGGGCTCTTAAGAAATGATGTTTTAAGAGCAGAGTTTTTTTTTTTTAATGTTTTTGATTTATTTTTTAGTTGTAATTAGGTACATCTTCAGAGATGCACTTTGCTCCTCATGTGTAGGAAGTGGAAGTCTCATTTCCATCATCTGGGGTGTCTTTAGAGTGTACAGACCACACTGGCTATGTGGCTTCAAGTTGTAAAAATTAAAATGACTTTAAAAGAAACTAGGGGCTGGTCCAGGATCTTCACTGGTTCTTAAGTAACTTAAGTATCTTTGAATCTGCAAGTATGTGGGGAAAAAAAGATATATTATTGTGAGGAAATCCACTGTCTAAAGGTGTGCGTGTGTTGTTGTTATTGTTGTTGTTTTTTTTAAAGGGAGGGAGTTTATTATTTACCGTAGCTTGAAATACTGTGTAAATATATATGTATATATATATGATGTGCTCTTTGTCAACTGAAATTAGGAGGTGTATGGGTATTAGCTACATCACTGTGTGGATGTCAATCTTACAGTATATTGATGATAATACTAAAAATGTAACCTGCATTTTTTTTCCCCACTTGGCTGTCAATTAAAGTCTATTCAAAAGGAAAATGCAGGAGTCTTTTGGTTGTATTATGTTCAAATTTCAAGGTCCGTTGAACCTCTATTAAACAGGTAATCATGTCATCAACACTGATAGCTACCAGTAACGGTCCATTCCAGGCCCCAGACCGTAAGAGTCGACTTCTTTTTGTTGGGCTGGGAATGATCTGTCTTCAGAGTTGCAGGGACCACCTTTGCCCTCCACCATGAAGGTGCCCTTCTGTGACGCTTGGGTGGCTTGCTCATGGCCGTGGTTGGGTATTGTGGTTCAAGGCTTATATTAATCAAATAATCACTGTATCAGGTCCAGAGCAACAGAGGAGGAGAGAGGGGCTCTACTGATATCCAGCCTTTTTGGAAAGTTCACTGACATCTTCCAGGTATCAGGAGGGGAGAAGCTGAACACCTAGTACAACTGAATTTACAACTGTAGCCGCCATGGTTCATCTCAGTAGGCAGGAACTGCTGAGACTTCCCAGGGCAGCTGAGTCTGAAGGCAAAGATCTACACTCTGGGTAACCTGTAGAGCCCCTGTTCTGGTATATGTTTTTTTGATCCCAAGGACTGAATTTGTTCAGTCTCTCTCAGCTCCATTATCTTAGAGCTTACATGTATTCCAGGTTTTGTTTCTTCATTTAAGAGGATCTTGGGCACCAAGGAGCTTAGCCACAGGGGACTCTCTTTGCAGCTTGGAACTAACTTTGAGTTAGGACAGCCTAAAAGAGGGGTCTGGAGGCTTCCTCTGCTGCTTCTGGCTCTTGCATCACCGTTAATTATAGAGAGTGCTGTGATTCATGGATATCAGCAGTTTTTTAAAAATCTTTTTCCTGCCAGAAGACAGCATTTCTCTGGAGAAGCTCAGGACAAGCATGGCAGACATCAGTGAGTCAGAGAGCGGGTTTCACAACAAAAGTCCAACCACAGTGTTCCCACTGCTCAGGGCAAACCAGGGATTCAAAGATCGCAGCAGTGCAGCTCACAGGAAAGAACACGGACTTCCGAAAAGAGAATAGCCTGGGTTCGGATCCTATGTCTGTGGCCTTCTGTTTTGCTTTGCTTTTCTTTGTTTTGTTTTTCATCTATGAGAAGGCAATAGCCCCTCCCTGACACGAGCACAGGACAATTAAATGCACAACAAAATCTAGTGTGCCAAAAGTCTTATGAGAATTTTCTAGACCTCTTGCCCATGAACTCACCTGTTGGTTTCCTGTATCTCCCATTCTTTGCTTGTGGGTGTGCTCACAAGTCAGCCCTGCCACATGACAAAATGTCCTTTCCCCTGTACCTTGAACCACAATGATTGTTTGCAACAGCTGGGCTTCTTGCCAGCTTCACCACAAAGACCACATCTGTATGTCTTGAGTCTTTTGCAAAGCACCAGTTGACACTGTGTCTGAGAGCAGAGATGCTGATGCTTCACAGGCTGTCAGGAGGCAGCTGGGGGGTGGGGCGTGGTCAGTAGGTGATCCCTGTGGTCAGGACTAGAGGCTGGCGGCTGGATCTTTCGACACTATTCCTACTCTCCCGAGCTCTCTCACTTATGAATTTCTTTAGCATCAAGAGTACGTATCTTTGAACAGTGTCTTGTGTCATTGTGGTACTTTACCATATTCTGTTTCAATCTGTAGGCCAATCCTGTAAGGTAGACATGTCCCTATTTTATGGATGAAAACACCGAGTCTCAGTGACCACGCTTAGGTGAGGAATGACTTAGCAATTAATATCTATTTCTCACTAAAACATGCTTGGTGATGAAAGCCCATACTCGGCCCTGCTGTTTCCTCTCTCTCAGTCATATCTTCCCAACCATGATGTGAACTAAATGGGTGCTCTTTTTCCTCCCCTGAGTTACTCATGCCATGGATCCAAAGCCAGCTTTAATTCCATTGAAACCACCCAAAGAGTTTGCTGATGTCCAGGCTCTGTTGCAGAACTTCCAGCAGAAAGCCTGAACAGCTTCATTCTGAGTGGCTCCCAAATGATTCCTGCCATGGTGGGCTGTGGGCAGCAGATGTGTGACAAGGACCTAGAGAGCAGACTCAACAAGTATTTGCTGAGAGGGTCTCCAAGGTGACTGGTGACACTTGACAATCCTAACATGGCACCGAACCAGGCTGACCGTTGATAATGGCCATGGTGGTGTCCTGGGGGCTCTGTTTTGGTAATTTGTGGGGCCAAAGGTCAGGAGGATCATGCAGAAGGTACTGGAGGAACTATGTACACTAGCCCAGGAAATATGCTCCTTCCGGAACTTAGCTTTCAGTCCCTGTCACTCCATCCTATCTAGTCAACTGTCCTAACATATTCCACACACATCCCAAATCCACATGTCAGGTCTGTCACAGCAGCAGTCAGCTCCTTGGTACTCGCCTCTGCGTTAGTCACTTTTCTATTGCTCTGATGACACTATGACCAAGGCATCTTATTAAAAAGATGTTTAATTGGGCTCATGTTTTCAGAGGGTTAGAGTCCATGATGGCAGAGAAAAGGCATGGTGGCAGAGATAGCTAAAAGCTTACTGTAAGCAGAAGGCAAAGAAGGTATTAGGGATGGCACGTCCTTCAATGAGGCCACACCTCCTAATCCTAATTCCCAAACAGTTTGACCAATTGAGGACTAACTAACTATTCAAGAATGGGGGCCATTCTCATTCAAGTGTCCATAGCACCCTCACCAAACTCAGTCTTGTGCAACAGTGTGTTCTTGAGAGTGTATGCATGTACATACATGTGTAGAACCAGAGCTGTTTTAATTAGTTTTTTTTTTATTGCAATGAAATACCACAACCAAAAAGCAAGTTAGGAAGGAAAGGGTTTAATTGATTTACACTTCCATATTGCTGTTTATCATCGAAGGAAGTCTGCACAAGAACTCAAATAGGGCAGGAACCTGAAGGGGTGCTGCTTCCTGGCTTGCTTTGCAGGGCTTGCTCACCCTACTTTCATATAGAACCTAAGACCACCAACCCGAGATGGCACCACCCACAATGGGCTGGGCCCTTCCCCCATCAGTCACTAACTAAGAAATTACCTTTCAGATAACTCTAGCTTGTGCCAAATGGGCATAAGACTAGCCAGCACAAGGGCTTTTAAACAGGGAGTGGCTTTGCTCCTTTAGGAGCTTACTAGTCAGGCCTTGGGTAATCATGACAGAGATGGAGGACTTACACCAGAGATATAGCTAAACAGCCCATCATGCCTAGGGTACCTGTCCTTTCTGCCAAAGAGTTTGATAACTCCCTGAATGTCAGTGGTCCTAGGTTTGAGAGATCCTGGTATAGAAAAAGGGGATCACTTTTACCAGAAAGAATTATCACCAGCTAAGAGAGGAGAACGGGTGTTTTTGAATTGATATCTAAGTCCACCTTTCTGAATTAGCTACTCTTGAGGACACATTTTTCTTTGAAGTGTCTGAGCAGGCAGAATAGCTTGTGAGGAATCTGAGACAAATGCTAACAAACTACAGGAAAAAGAACTCTTGAATATGGTCTAAAGGCTCCTTGCTCTCCCCCCTGATGCCTTTCCTTCTAGTGATCAGTCATCAAGTGACTGGAAGGATAAGTATGTATTTGATAGAATCATGCAGAAGTTAATGGATAAAAACAAATCTAGGAGGAGCTGGCTCAGTCAGGAAAATGCTTGTTGCATTCACACGAGGATCTGAATTCGGATCTCCAGAGCCCACATAAAAAGCCAAGAGAGGCAGCCCACCTCTTAATTCTCAGTACTAGGGGCGGAGACTGGTGCATTTTTCAGAGCTCTCTGGCTAGTTAGGCGGCCAATTGATGAGCTCTGCATTCAATGAGAGACCATGTTTGAAAAAGTAAGGTGAAGAGTCTTGGAGACAGACACTCAACACTCAACACTCAGGGGTGTGCATGTGCAGACCCCTGGCCTGCACACACACACATCTATACTCACATGCATGGTGCAAACAACACAACAACACATATAACAAAAATAAGTTTTCATGATAATGGTCTCAAGCCTGGTGGAATGTCCGTGCCCATGCTGAGAAAGTAGCTGCTTCTGTGGAAGGTTCTGGGGCTTTCTGGCTTTCAGACCAAAATCCTGATTCTGTTAGTTCTTGGATTTCAATGAGAGTGAGACAGAAAACAAAGTGGGGTGGAGTCTCAGAAGGCTGGGGATCCCAGGAGAGCCCACAGGAGGCCTTACACAGCAGCTCTGGTGCTCAGATTCTCCACAGACTTCCCATAGGGCATGTTGTAGGGGCTAGAGAGTGGGAGACAATGATGCCCCTGAAGTTAGGGCTCTGCAAGGCAGGGCCCTAAGCACAGGCTGAAAACCAGGCCACCATCGGGAAGCCTTGAGCAGAGCTCATAGACAGCCATAAGCAGCGAGAGGCAGACCAGACCCCGAGGAAGTGTTGAAGAGACATTGAGTGATTTTCGTGGAGCAGGGGAGGGTTGAAGGGTGGCCCAGAGGGACAGGACTGAGATGAATGTCAGGGGGTGATGGTTGGAACATGAGGGTTTCCTCTCTTGCATCATCCCTGGAGCATTGGTGAAGCTGACAGTGGTGGAGAAGGATGGTCTGACAAGAGGGACTCCAAGGTCCACTGAGAGGACAGGCGGACTTCTGGGGAAAGATGGAGGGGTAGAAAGAGGAAGACACAACCAGGAAGAAATGAGACAGATGAGTAATGAAGTGTGGATGTCAGGGAGGTCTGACAAGGCCGACCTCTGGGTGAACCTAGGCCTGCTCTGCTGGCACCACCCCTGGGACTCGTATGCGGGGTGTTCAAGGGACACAAGGGGAGTGATTGTGCACATCCACTGTGCACATCAGCACGATTGCATGTGAATGCTCCTCCTATGAGTGATCTCCGTTTTGCAAATGAAGAACTGAGGCTTAAGAAGCACCTCATCCTCACCCAGGGTCATTCAGCTTGTGCAAATGGCACTATGGGGCATTAGCCTAAATGGCTCACGGCCGCTCTTAACTCTTACATTGCTCTGTATCTTCCTCCCCCTGATCTCAGGGTTTGCTGGACCCCCTACCATAACAGTAGGCCTATGCAGAGGATCGAACAGCTGCCCTGCTCACTCACTGTCTAGGACACTGGAGACAACAGAGACAACAGTCATGATTGGCAAGATGTTCCTTCTCTTATATTCAGATAAAGGGCCTGTTTGTTTAGTAGGCTCATTCAGTATTTTATATCACATACCAGAACTAAAGAGAGTATATTGTTAGCCAGGTACTGAGAAAAGATGAAAACTGAGAAGCACATTTGAAAAGTTCAGGGTCAACGATCACTTTTAGAGAATAGCATCTTGCTTTCCCAAAGAGCTCTACATTAGAAGGAGGTGCCCGGGAGGGAGCTGTTGGTTTCTAGTGATGATGGGCCTGGTAGTAGAATCATCTGGTAAAAGACCACGATAATGTTGTGACAAGAGAGATGACAACAAGCAGAAGAATCAGCATTTGCCTCCACCCCAGAAACAGCTGTGAGGAGCTGACCTCTTCTTGTGGACGCTCTTCTGATAAACGTGCCCTGAGTTCACTGGGTGGTGAGCAGGCTGTGGTGGTCTTACAGGAAAGGCCAGGGTTAGTCACTGACAAGCTGGCCCTGCCAAAAAGTCGTCTCTGCTTTTCTCCCTTGAACTGCGCTATCAGTATTTTCTAGTGACTGGGGTGACCTGGCGTTACTTGACTTTGCATGGGGGAATGGGAACAAGCATGTGTTTGCCCTGGGTAAGGCAGTGATGATAGATCAAAAGAAAAATATCTCACCCAGTCTAGCTAGTGAACCAATAAGTTTAAGTGGGTTAGAGGAACACAAATGAGGGGTTCTTTACAGAAGCCTTGGAACCTTGGACAACTAAAACCTGATACCCACCTTACATTGGTACCCACTGATACCCACCTCACGAAATGGTTAGCCACTCCTCTATCCTCAGGCAGAAGCCTCACATGCCTTATGAGCCACCTTGTCATCTTCCTCATGGGCCTTGTGAGCTGTCCCTCCTTCCACAGGGACTAGTGGGCTCTGCCTCATGAAGCTCTGGTGTGGTCACTCATATGCTCTGTTTCTAGGACAGCAACAGTTATACTATGCTCCCTGGGCAGAGTTCCACGGCACCCAGCCCCTTCCTCTGGTTCTTACATTCTTCTACCAACTTCTTTCAAGATGTTTCCCGAGGATTGGAGGGGTGCTAGGATATATGATTGATTATACTTATATTCTCATCATTTTGGTTATCAGATTGCTACTTTTGTACTTTGACTAGCTATGAGTCTAAAGAAACCACCACCCACTCCAAAAAGAAGCTTCCTTAACCAAGGCCAACATTACAACCTATAGGCATAAACACAAGTATCTCGAAGGCCATTTGAGAGGCATATTGTCTCTGATTAACAAAACAAAAGCAGTAGTTTCCATACCAGTGCCCATGATCTTCCCAACCACAAGGTTTTGTTTGTCTTACAACATTAAATGTGAGTTCCTTTCTGTGGCATGTGTCTTAAGTCCAATCGGGAAGCAACTGTATCCATAACGGTCATACCACTATTACCCCAGAGAACACATCTTGCTTGGTACTGTTGACATTATCAGGCTCTCTTTATAGATGAACAACCAAGGAAGCCGGATGCAGACTATATAAACGGTAGCCTTCATGCTAGTGGTCTTTATCATTCAATGACCACTCTTTAGTAGCCCAAAAGCCCCTTTGGCGGGAAGAAAGAATCCTATTTCTGATTTCTTTACGTACTCCACCCAGAGAATGTGGTGACTTCAGTAACAGAGATAACTAACAGATTCTTAAGCATTTAGTTCTGGCATTACAACCAGCTGCTGTAGCACTGGCTTTCAGGGGTTTTAGAGACATTCCTGGCCCACAATTCTAGGGAGGTAACTTACTCTTGATTTGGAGTTTTCATTCAGTAATCTTATGACTTCTGGGAGTATCTCTTTTCTTCTGTGCAAGCTATCTCTATTTAAACTCGTAAGCATTGTTGTAACATTTCAGGCATGGCTGTTGTAAGGTTTTTTTTTTTCCTCAATAACTTTGTTAGGTATCATAATAGGCCTCACCCAAGCGTAAAATCCCCAGAGATTTCACAATTGTGCCTGGCTGCACAATTCACTCTGCACACTGGCCCCTCTCTTCCCTTAGGTGTGTTCACACATTGTCTGCCTGTGTTTCTGCATCTATAGGACATGCAGAGGGGGTAGCATTATAGAATGAAACCTCTTGCAGGTAGGTAGGATCTCTGAAGGCATATATCAATTAATATGGGGGTTTCAGAAAGATACTTTTAAAAAACCTCTCAGAGGTTTTTTAAAAAGGAGGGGAGAGGGAGGGGGAGAGGGAGGGGGAAAGATTGTGGGGTGGGGGGTGACCAGGAGAGGGGAAGTGAGTGGGATGTAAAGTGAATAAGTAAAATAAAACTTAAATTTTAAAAAATGTTAACAAGGTCAATAGAATGAAAAGATCCCACCCCTTGTATCAATTATTTCCCTAAAGAGTAATGTCAGCTAGAGTGTGGGCTAGAAGGTCCTACCTCATTCACCGCTCTGTGATCCATAGTCACGGATCATGGACGTCCAACTTCCTCATCCTGGGATGATGCTTTGGGCCACCTTCTATCTCCCCACCCAATGGCTAGGCTGGGCTGGCTTGCATTGCTTTGCCCAGCTCAGGACTGGTGGGAGCGGGGCCCTGCTTTCTCCTGCACATGGTGCTTAGGTCAAGTTGAATCTCTGAATCTGACAGGCTCTCAAACTCCACTTGAGTCACTACCTCTCAATCAGGCACATCTGGCGGCTGAAAACGCCCTGGGCTGGGTGAACCATCTCTATACTCAGTCAATGCCTTTGTCTTAGGTAGGGCTTCCATCACTCTGAACAGACACCATGACCAAGGCAACACTTAAGTGGGGTAGGCTTACAGGTTCTGAGGGTTTATTATTACCATTATTACCATCATGGCAGGAAGCACGGCAGCATCCAGGAAGGCATGGTGCTGGAGGAGCTCAGAGTTCTGTGTCTTCATCCAAAGGAAGCCAGCCCACTCCAACAGTGACATTCTTCCTCCAACGAGGCCACGCCTCCTCCAACAAAGCCACACCTCTTAATAGTGCCATTCCCTGGGCCAAGCATATTCAAACCACTACAGCACTTCTTGCAGGACAAACCCAGTTCCCTTGCACTATCCTATCTCCGTCACCACTGATGCTTGTTGTCTCTGAAGCTCCCAGGGGCTGCCAGGACCCAGCACATACATGCACTAGAATCAAATATCCTGTACATTAGCATGGGATGAATAAATTGGTAGGGCTTCTGCATCCTGCACAGCCCTTGCTTTGCAGGCAACCATCGTTACCCAGTCAGGGAGAAAGTAGCTCAGGTGGCTTTCACTGAGGAGAGTGCCTCCGTCTGGAAAAGCAGGCACAGTGAGCATCACTGGCACCTCTTGCACACTGCTGGGGGTTTGCTGGTCAGCTTTTACTACCTTTCAGCATCTCCCGACCCGACTTTGACTTCTCGTCACTTGTTTTCCCTCAGAACTCTAGCTACACCCAACAGTGCCTTTTCATGGAGCAGACAGGTCCCCTTGTGTGACTTATGTCTTCTTGATTGCATTAGAGTTTTATAGACCTGATTGACATTGTGCCTTAAGTCATTCCAGAGCTTCTCCTGCTTCACAAAGATCATGACCCTCTGTGGAGTTTGACAAAGCCACCCAAGTCTTTCTCAGTTCCAAGGTCCCTGCTGAATTAACTTCCTTTTTAACTGTCTAGTGAGTAGTCCTACCCAGCCTACTGAACTGGGTATCAAACCCTGCCTCTTTCATGCCCAGTTCCCTCACTGTCTAAGCTCCCTTTTCTTATTGATTTGATAAAATAACCCACAAAAGCCACTTAAGAAAGGAAGGACTTCTGGGTTGCAGTTGGAAAGATTACAGGTCAGCAATGCCAGAAAGGCCTAGTGTTGGAGTTTGAGGTGTCTGGTTAAATGAAGCAAAGTGCCTCTCATTGTGTTTGACACAACAGGAAAAGTTAGGCATACATCAGCACTTTCTTATTACTCCAAATATCTGGGACATGAAGTATGGTGTTGTGTGGGAGCCCGTTGACCTTCCCTGGGCACCTTCTACTGTAGCTGGAAGGCAAAACAGGATCAAGGCACAATGGCCCTGGGAAGGACAAGTTCTTAGCCCTGGGAGGGGCTCACGTTCCTTTCCTGTTGTCTGCATTTCTTGCTGATCCTGTGCGGCAGAAGGCAGCCACCCATCCCACCCCGCATGCTCGGTACCGTGCCCCAAAGCCCCGAATGCACTCCCAGAAGCAGATACATGTTGGCTCCAAGCACTTGGAGGAATTCTTTAAGACATTATGTGATACGGCATTGAAACCAGAGGCTCGCTCTGTAGAGCCAAGGGTGGGCAAGTCTCATCCCCGCTGAACTTCTGCAGCTGATAAAGGCAGGGTCTGTTGGCAGAATTCATTTTTCACTGGGCCATCTGCATCCAGTCAAACATAACTTGTCTTTCTGAAAAAGCTACCCAGCAGCCTCGACCCGACACAACCTTCTCCTGATGCATTGGGCGCTGCTCCTGGTGCCGGGTCAGAGTGGCGCTGGATGGTGTCAGCCAACTGGGTCATCATAATATACATGGAAGCATTGAAGTGGCTGGGTGTTTATGTGGCTGATGCCCTGTTGCTTTTTTATCAGTTCGAGTTATTGCCAACGAAGCTCCACGTTAGCTCGCCTATAAATCTTCTGAGCAGTGTTTTTATTTTCTGAATGTTGCCATTGCTGTTATCAGCTTTTATCACCTGTTTATGTAGAGCCCATTACTACTCTTTCCAGCTGCCTTGTTCTACATCTTTCTCACCCACTGTTCTCTTTCCCCTTGTCTCCTACTGGGAGTGCATCCAGGGCTTTGAGGCTGGTCTCTCGTTACCTCAGCTCCACTACTACCCAGGAAAAGACCAGATTGGCAACGAAATGTCTTCTACCTTTTCAGAGACACCAGTTGTTTCTGTGAAACCAGACATAACCTTTGTCCTTAACACGAGTGAACCTGGGTCCCAGGTCTTGGAATCTGTGGCCACAAGCAATCAGTTGTGTCAGATGATATGATAGATATCATCCAATATGATAGAAGGAGTCAAAGATGTTTAATTCTGGCTCCACTAATGATCAGTGGTGGTCAGGGGACACATCTCTTAGCCATCCCCAGAAACTTTTTTTTTTTTAATCCTGTACCATGGGCCTAGCAAACCCACTGAGGTGAGAGCAGTTCCTGCCAGGATCTAAGGAGGACTTGTGCAAGGTGTGTGGTCTTTCCTGTCAAGCTCTCTTTCTCTTTCTGTCTCCTTTAACCACACCTGATCGCTTCTGCTTCCTCCCTCATTCTCACTGTGGGCTTGCAGAGATGAATGCTGACTTTAAGAAACATTCTCAGACCTCGTGTCTCCGTCCGTTCTCTATTGCTGTAGCTGAATGCCACAGACCGAGAAGTTTATAACAAATAAAGGTCTTCTGAAGGTTGCTCTGGGGAGATCAGGCTGGCTGGTGGGGACGAGACTGAATCCCCGTCCCGTGCAGGGCTTCACACTGCAGGACTGAGAGTCTCCCACAGAGTTCTCTCCTTGTCATAAAGCTGCTGTATCAGTCAGGGTTGTCTAGAATAATGAAAATGTACATGAAAGATTGATTAAATCAGTTTACACAACAAGGCTGGAATAGTCCAACGACAGCTGCCTTCCATCTGAACGGCAGAGAGCAAGGTAGTTATTTCCAGTCTAAGAGGCAGGGGAACCTCTGCAGTCCCAGTTTGGTGCTGAAGGCCTGGAAGGCTCTTAGAGGACCTTGGTCCTTAGCCCAGTTGGAAGCCCAGAAGAACAGCTTCTTCTGATACCAGCAAAACAATCATTGCCATCATCATCACCATCACCATCATCATCATCATCATCATCATCATCATCATCATCATCACCATCACCATCACCATCACTATCATCATCATCATCATCATCATCATCAGTAGCAGCAACAACAGCAACAGCAATAGATAAATTAATTCAGTGTGAGAAGAAAGCAACCAAGCAAAGGGCATATAATCTTCTTCTATTTCCTTTTAATCTGGGCTGCTACAAGAAAGTGGCATCCACATTTAAGGTGGGTCTTCCCAACAAAGGCAATCAAGACAATTTCTCATAGATGTGTTCACAGCTCAATCTGATGAACACAGTTTCTCAACTGATACTCTGTACTTACATGATTCCAGGTTGTGACAAGCTGTCGTTAGAAACTAACCATTACAGCCACAATTTCATTGACTAGGGCCCCATCCTTATGGCCACGTTTAACTCTCAAACCCGACACAAACATTGATTCAGAGTAATTTCTACCCTCCTAAATCTTTCTAGTGGGGCTTAAATGGTGTGGACCTTCAAACTCTACCATCTACCAACATGTGGAATCCCATGTGGAGCACATTTGTCAGGCGAAGGCATCAGCCAGTGACCCATGTCAGGGGAGGACTCACACGGTAGCTTGTACTGCCTTAATCTATAAGCTTGCTGCATTTTAAAACAGTGGACAGGAAGAGAGATGACATCATAGCTCTGTGGGGAGTGCCTTTAAGGCGTTGAACAATTTGCCTGACCCATTGGGAGCTCTTGGCAATGGAGAACCACTACTATTTTAAGTTGCTAGAACTAAACCGAACTGAAAAGATTCTGAGGGTTAAAGGATTGGGGAGTTAAAAGAAAAAAAACTGTAGCCCAGTCTCCTTGTACAGAGAGAGACTATCACTCTGTCATTAGCAGCAAAGCCAGGACTCAAGTCTAGCTTTCTGAGCTCAGCACAGAGATCAGGTTCTAATCCGCAGGAAGTGGGGACTCCTCATTTTGGACTCTTTTCCCATCCCAGCAAAGCTGGGGAGCCTCAGGAAAGGCCATTAAGATTGGGAGATTGTTTGGAGCTAAGGAGGGTTCACATGGCGGTGTTTTCCCAGGGAGTGGCTGCTAGAGGGAGCAGGGCTTGTCTCTGGGAACATGGAAGCTGTTGTCTTCATCATAGCCTCAAGGGCATCGGGGCCCCCAGAGCCAATGGGATATACATCCTGCAGAAAACTAGCTTTGCCATGAGCCAAGTACATAGACAAGACAAGACTCAGAGCTGGGATTTCGGGTCTCTCCAAAATGAAATGAAGCATTGTAGCAGATAAGACAAAGCCTGGGAAGTTGGCAAAAATCAAATAGCCTTAAAATGGATGTGTTTGGAGCACAGTGTTGACCATATGTAAAGTGTATAAAAACACCGGAAAAAATTTATGGGGTGATTTTTCTCCCTTTGTCTTTCCCCGTATGTTTATCTTGGCTATCACCTTAACGACTTTTGACATTCTTGACCATTGAAAAGTCTTGCTATAGGTACTGGATTCGTTTGTGTGTGTGTGCGCGCGCGCACGCGCGCGCGCGTGTGTGTGTGTGTGTGTGTGTGTGTTTGCCTTTATTTTAATCTAAAGCATGCAGCATATGCAGTTGTGGGGAGGGAAGTGCTAGGGGGACATCTTGCCCACCCCCTGTCTTCAGAGATATCTTTACACTCATTCCCAGTTAGTGTGTAACAGAAGAGTGAAAAAAATTACTCAGAGCCAAGCAGTCCTGGTTTGTGTCCAGCTCGGCCACAGCCATGTGATCCTCAGTAAGTCACTTAGCCTCTTGAATTCTCATCCAAAACGGAAATGATAGCAGTACCTGTCTGGACCCATCTGGATCCAATCAGGAGATGGAAGCCACACAGAGATGAAACAGAGATGGTTTGATCCTAAGCTATATTAAAATATTACCAGTGATTAACCATAAGATGTGAGGATAACTCGTCCCAAGAAGGACAACTTGGAATGTGGAGGCCTCCCTTTATGCTAGAGTTCAGAATGGGCTGGAAAAGGCATGATTACAGCTCACTTGGTGGAGAGGTTTCCTGGGTTGTTTGGGCCAGAGCCAGCTCACAGTTCCTGGGCACAGGAAGCAGTCCTGCCAGCCAGAAGTGATGTGGTTCAAGAAGTTGGGATGCTAAGAATCTGCTTCCTGGCAGGGAGACATCTGGTCCAGAAACACAGTGCTGGTGTAAAGGGGCATTGTGGGGAGACAGTTTAGTCGATAAAGTAGTTGGCTCAAAAGCATAAAGGCCACTTGAGTTTGCTCTTCAAAATCCATGTTCAGAAGAAGCCAGGCAAAATGGTCCACACTTGTGATCCCAGCGCTGAGGAGACAGGAAAAAGGCCTAGGCCTCAGTGGTCAGCTGGTCTGGTGTAATTAACAAGATTCAAGCCAATGAAAGAGGGAGAGAGAGAGAGACAGAGAGAGAGAGAGAGAGAGAGAGACAGAGAGAGACAGAGAGAGAGAGACAGAGAGAGAGAGAGAGAG
>NW_022196897.1:90683938-90726307 GCF_008632895.1 Mastomys coucha
GAGAGAGAGAGAGAGAGAGAGAGAGAGAGAGAAGGGGAGGTGCATATACACATTAAAAATAATAAGAGGATCGTGGGAATCAATGACCCAGAGCACAGGTAGGTCAAGGCTGGTGTGTGTGTGTGTGTGTGTGTGTGTGTGTGCCTGAAAGTGTACTGCTGGACCAGTAAGGCCATAACAATGTGGTCCTCTGGGTTTCAGCCAGCAGTGAGAGATTGCTCAGTGCCTGGGCATTCTGGGAGGTTGGATGGGGCAAAAGGTTAATGGACACCCCCACTTATGCAAAGGGAGGATTCTAAAGTGTCAGGAGTGCACCAAAACGCATGCCCTCTCTCTATCGCCCTCTATTGACAATGTATAGCATTGCATGCTGTAAAGAAAAGCTGAAAGTTTCCAGTCTCAGGTTCTGAAAGTAGAACTCAGGGATGAGAGGCAATGAGTTGACTCGCTGACACATGGCTTCATAGAATCATTTGAATACCATGTTGAGTCTTAAGCATAATGACCAATAATATTCCAGGCTATGGAATCTGTTCTCTTGACTTAAGAGGCTTGTCAATCCACATTGTTCAAAATATGTATTGAGGTCCTTAACTCAGGTGCATTTTATATGGTGATAATACACACGATTTTATCCATGAATCTTGGAAATAATTAAGTTATAGGGGATCTTATGAGTGCAAGACACTGCCTGTATCCAGCATGGGTCAAACGAGACAAGCTTTATGAGTGGAATTAGTTTCTGAAGAGGAGTGGGGACTTTTGCATTGGTTTCAGTAGTGTTTCCCAGTCATGGTCTTCCCAGATGGTAGGTTGCATCTTCATTTGGGAATAGGTCATTGCAGATGCTGTTAATTAAAATGATGTCATAATAGAAAGAGATGTGCACTTAACCCATTGTGACTGGTAATTTTATAAGAAGAAGTGGAGAGAAGGAGGAGGGTTTGGGGGAGGGAGGAAGGAGGGAGGTCAGAGGGATACACCCACAAGCCAAGAAATGCCAAGATTGCCAGTAACTGCCAAAAGCCAGAAAAGGGCACAAATAGATCCTTCCTTTCTGTCCAAGAAGGACTCAGTCCTGATGCTGTGCTGGCCTCCAATTCCGCTCTAGGAAATGATCCCTGTGTAAAACGACAAACAGTTCTTCATGTTATGGCATATGCTCCCCAAATCACCCGTTTCAGTGCCCATTTTATCTCAAATCTGGCTTTTTCAGGTGTCCATCCTCTGTCTTTCCTTTGCTTAGTGCTGTGGGAAATGCTGAAACTCCAAGAGGTTAAATAATTTGCCAGGTTCTGAAGCTGCCGCATGATCCGCTGTGCTGTGCTGACCTAGTAGAGCAGTTCTGCTGTGTCCCAAGATGCTCTTCTGCATTCAATAGGTCATCCTCTACTGATGAGATTCTTCATGGTGCTTGTAAAGGAGGTAACCTGTTAACGGAGGCTGTCGTGATTTGAGTCCCTTTTTGTGCTTGTTCCTATTTTGAGTAACTATGTAGCCCAGGCTTGGCCAGAACTCACAGTCTTCCTGTCTAGGCCACGTGGGCAGCTACGGTCCCACTAGGCCCTGCCCCAATTAATTTTTGATACTTGCACCTGACAGTGACCTAGCAATACCTCTATCCTAGTGTTCCTATTGTCAAATAATTTAAATTAATTCTACCCAAGGCAGGGGAAGGACATGACTATATAGCAAATTTAACCAATTAAAGTAAAATAGCATAGATTCAATAAATTATCCACTACAACAATATTGGTTTATTCTGGGAATAACGAATGTAACTTTTAGGACATTGTTTCCTCCTTAACAGGGAAAATAATTATCTTTGTAAATTTAAAACACCTTCAACCAAACAATTGTAACATTTTCTTTGATCAAAACAGAATGTTTTCTCATGTTTTTATTTTATTTTATTTTTTAGACATGCATAAGAGAACATGCTGGGTTGGCAGCTTATAAACACTGATGATGCAGAGGCTGAAATGACCAAGATCAAAATTCATCCAATTTTGGCATCTGGAGAAAGCCAGAACAATTTGTATAATAAAACATTTCTAAAAGTCAAATATGAAGTCCAGAAGCATTCTTTTATTCCCTCTTTGAAAAGGGATACCACTATGTTGTTCATAAACTCAAAATCCTCCTGCCTCAGACTACCAAGTGTGGAAACTACAGGCATCACCACCATGACCTGCTGCCAATACCATTCTTTTTCAAATATGTACAAAACTAATTATTTTTTCCTGCATGTGTATGTGTGTTTTGCCTGTATATATGTCTGTGCAGCACATGCCTAAGTACCCGACTAACCCTGAAGAGGCCTGGAGTTGCCAACGGTTGTGCCACCATGTGGGTGCTGGAAATCAAACCCTGGTCTTCTGGAAGAGCAGCCAGTGTTCTTAACTGCTGAGCCATCTCTCCAGCCCTTAAAAATATAAAACTATTGGCCCCTGTTCAATATCATTTATTATTATTATTATTATTATTATTATTATTATTATTATTACTAAGACAGGCAGAGTTTCTCTGTATAGCCTTGGTTGTCCTGGAACTCACTCTGTATGTAGACCAGGCTGGCCTTGAGCTCAGAAATCCGCCTGCCTCTGCCTTCCAAGTGCTGGGATTAAAGGCGTGCGCCACCACTGCTTGGCCCTGTTCAATATTATTTACAACAAAGTAAGCAGTATACTCATGTGATATAGATTGATCAGGTCATATTTATGGATCTAGGAATATATACGTGTACACATATACATAAATGTTTATAACAACAGTTAATGAAAAAGGAGGCTACAAATTTGAAACAGAGAAAGGAGGGCTTTGTGGGGAGATTTGGAAGAAGGAAAGGGAATGGGAAACAATGTAACTATATTATAATCTCAAAAAATAAAATAAATAATTAAAAAAAAATACATTAGGGGCTGGAGAGAAACCACAATCTCTAAAATCACCTACTCCTCTTGCAGAGGACCCAAGTTCAGTTCCCAGCAGTGCCAAGGGCTCTGATGCCCTCCTCTGGAAATAAGTGAACCTTAAACAAATCAAAGCACTCGCTTTTCCGTGAGTTTCCAAATATTGCTTACAAGTTATCTGTAGAGATATTACAATGTATAACTCTTCGACTAGTGTTTAGTTTTATTTAAAAATTGACGTTACCCTCTTAAGCATTGAAAGGCATATATTCATGTCGCCTTTAACACTCTACTTATCTGATTCAACAAAGAAAAACCTTCTGAGAGGTGCAATAATTTAAATCTAGTAGACTCATAAATATGATGAGTCTCAAGGCTTCTTAAATCCTGTATATAAACTTAAACACTGCTGTGAGTATTAACCATTTATTATATTTTTTAAAAACAATTGTAAGACTGGCCTGCCAATTCTAATAAGCTAAATTCTTTTTTAAAATTTTATTTATTTATTCACTTTACATCCCAATGCCAGCTCCTCCTCTCCTCAAAGTACCCCCACACAGATCCTCCCCCCATCCTCCCCTCCCCTCCTCCTTTCGAAGGGGGAGACCAGGCAGGGATTTGAAATGCTGTGAATAGTTAGAGGCCAATGTTTCCTAAGTCCCATTTTTCTCTTATGATGTTTCTACCTTCAGAATGATAATATTTAAAAGAAATAAATTGCCTCTGGTGCTTCATAAGTCATAAGAATTTCTTCTATCAAATGGCACTTCTCCCCAGGAAGAATAGTTCTCTCTCAAGGCATAAGTACTATTAGAGCATGAGGAGAGAATGTCCTGGGCTTATGGGTGCCCACATTTCCCCTCGTGGCAAAGGATTCTCTTCAATGACAGGGTGAGCCTGAGATCAGCACCAAGAGAAGACTCCATTTATTCCTGATCTTTCCCCCCATTCCCCTCCCTTTCTCTCCCACCCTGGCCCCTCCCTCTCTCTGCCTCCCATGACTATTTTGTTTCCCCTTTTTAGCGGGATTCAAACATCCTCACTTGGATCTTCCTTCTTGTTAAACTTCTTATAGTCTGTGGGTTGTATCATGGATATTCTGTACTTTTTGACTAATGTCCTTTTAGGTCTGGGTTACCTCACTCAGGATGATATTATCTAGTTCCAAGTATTTGCCTGCAAAACTCATGATGTCTTTGTTTTTAATAGCTGAATAGTATTCCATTGTGTAAATAAACCACATTTTCTGTATCCATTCTTTGCTTGGGGACATCTGGGCTGTTTCCAGCTTCTGGCTATTACAAATAAAGCTGCTATGAAGCATAGTGGAACATGTGTCTTTAGGGTATTGTGCAACAGTTTTTGGGTATACTCCAGGAGTGGTATAGATGGGTCTTTAGGTAGAACTATTTCAAATTTTCTGAGAAACCACAAGATTGACTTCCAGAGTGCTTTTACAAGTTTGCAATCCCAACAGCAATGGAGGAATGTTTCTTTTTCTCCACATCTTTGTAAGCATCTGTTGTTACTTGAGTTTTTGATCTTAGCCGTTAGCATAAATGGAAATATGCAGCTGCCAGGGGTCGGGGATGGAGGGATTCTCTAGGAAGTCTCAGGAGTCAATGCAGAAATGCACAACAGTTGGGATATGGAACCTGAAGAGACAGACAGAACCCCCAGTGGAAGAATGGGGACAACAACCCACCTATAAAATGCTTGACCCAAAGTTGGTCCTGTCTAAAAGAAATGCAGGGACAAAGATGGAGCAGAAACTGAATGAATGGCTGACCAGTAACCGGCCCATTTTGAGACCTATCTCATGGACCAATACTAATTCCTCACACTATGACGCTATGTTTTGCTTTCAGATAGGAGCCTAGCACAGCAGCCCTGTGAGAGGCTCTACCCAGCAGCTGATTGAGACAGATGCAGATACCCAGAGACAAACATTGGATCAAGGTGGAAGAGTTAGGGAACAGATTGGAGGCCCTTAAGGAGATGGTAACCCCACAGGAAGACCAACAGAGTCAACTAACCTGGAGCCCTGGGAGCTCCCAGAGACTAAGCCACCACCTAAAGAGCATACATGGGCTGGTCTGAGCTCCCCCTCCCATATGTTGAAGAGGGTTGCCTTGTTTGGCCTTAGTGAAAGAGGATAAGCTTACTCCTGCAGAGACTTGATCCACTAGAGTGGGGAGATATGGGGGGGGTGCCCTCTCAGAGTTGAAGGGGAGGGGGGATACAGCTAGGAACTCTGTGAGGGGGGGACGCGGAGGGGGCCAACATTTGGGATGTAAATAAATAAATAATAGACTCACCTGGTTACTCTTGAGGAAGTATTTTCTCCATCCCTCACACTCTCTCTGCTCCCCTTCAAAATGCACCCACTTGGGGCTGGAGAGACAGATCAGTGGTGAAGAGCCCATGCTACTTTTCCATAACACTTGAGTTCAGTTCCCAGCCCATACCAAGCAGCTTATAGTCACCTGTAACTCCAGTTCTAGAGGGTTCATCTGACCTCTGATGCTACCACATAACTTGCATGTTTTCACAGATGCACAAAGAAATAGCAATTAAAAAGCACAGCAGCTTAAAGTTAATTCTAGGAATCAGTCACATTTCCCTTCGGATTCTCACAGAGACCTTGGGGAGTCTGGGTCTAAAGTTGTCTGCTGCATCTTGGAGCTGCAGAAGCACCCGGACTCAGGGTAGCTCCCGCTCCCCTGACATTATCATTTCTATCTAAAATGCCCCCAACAGTCCCATGTTTTGAACGCTTAGTCCTTAGCTCGTGGATGGCTATGGAGCCCCTTAGGAGGTAGGGGCTGGCTCACAGCAGCAGATCTCTAGAGGCCAGTCTTTGAAGGCCACACCCACCCTGGGTTCTGGTGTATCTCTCTGTCTCCTGGTCTGCCCTGATGTATAGAGTTGTTGCCTCATTTTCTCACTAATGGAGCAGCTCTGCCACCATGCCCTCCTTATGAGACAAACTAGAACCCTTCTGAAGACATGTCAGAATAAACGTTTCCTTTCTTAAATCTTTCAGATAAATTCTATCAGATGTTTAGTCACAGCAAAGCAAAGATATATACTGTCTGGACCTGACTGATACTAACGGGTTCCCCCAGAGAGCCAACTGACTCTCTTTTGAAAGGATTGCTTGTCAACTATAGGAGATTGAAGTGGAGATGCACTGGAAGCCAGTGGTTCATTGGCTATGTCTGGGGTTTTGTGAGTATCAAATCCATGGGAAATTCTTAATCTAGTGGCTGGAGTATAGTAAATGCTTACAAAAGATGAGCAGTTTTTAAATCACGGCAGTCATCCCGGGCCCCCCAACTTTTCTCATCCCCTTACCCAGCATCCAAGCAGTAATTTACTCCTGGTAACCTCAACTCTGAATCTAAGTCCTTTAGCAGTACACCCACTCGTGTCCAGCCTTCACCCTTTCCTATGGATCATAACTCATAACTGTTCTCTTTATCACCAGTCCAGTCCCATCTATGCTATGTTGGCTCAGCAACCAAGAATGACTTTCCCGAACTGCAGATCCTCCCTCTCACTACCTGCAGCCCTTAGGATAAAGCCTAAATTTCCCAGAGCTTCTTGGGGCCCTTGTCTCCAGCACTGACCTTGCCGACTTTCTCAACCACTCACAGCTCCAAGGGTGACTTTGCTTTCTGTCACCTTGGCTCTACCCTCCATCTGAATCCCTTTTGCTGCGGCCTGTTCCCAAATATTTCTTGCTCGTCCAAATCTCAGCCTTGAGAGAAGCATTTCCTGACAGCAACTCACACTAAATCCCTGACGGCAGATAGAATGATGGCCCCCACAGATGTCCAACGCAGTCCCTACAGGCTAGGAATATGCTCTCTTCTGAGACAAAACATACATTAACTTTAAGATGGAGAAGTGTTCTTAGATGATTGGGGTGGGCTCTAAATGGATCAAAGTCCTGATAAGAAAATGAGGAGGGCAGAGGAGGGGCATGGGTGGTCCGAGAACCATGCCAGGCAGCAGCAGATGCCCAGAGGCCTGCCTTTATGTCTCATGGTGACTTGGCTGAAGCCACCAAGAGGCCTGTAAGCCATGTGGTCTGCCTGCAGTGGGAACCACTACAATGTGCAATATTCTTCTTCTGCTCAAAATCCTCCAGTGGTTTTCCACCTTAAAATATATTTTCCCAATGTTTTAGTAGTTTAGTTTTTCTTCCTAACTGGTTATTTTTTATAACTCCATGTCTGGCATATAGCTGTCAAAGGTTCTCAACTATTCTGTAGGCTGTCTTGTTTGCTTGCTGTGAAACTTTTTACACTCCCCACAAACAATGATTAAGGTATTTGTTTTATGAAGTTCTTGGTTGATTATTCCCTTTTCTATGGGTGATGGTATTACTCTCTACTAACTGGTTTTGACTTGAGGTCTACTTTATCAAGTATAAGAGTCACTGTTCCTCTACTCAAGGTCTGTTTCCTTGGTAGTTGATTTATGTTCTATGGCATGCAGATTTTAGACACCTTTGCCAGTTAAGTGTGTTTCTTAGAGACAATTATATTTTCTGCTTTGTTCTTATTTTTTCTTAAGGATCTATTTATTTTGTTTTATGTGTGAATGTTATGCCTCAATGTATATAGGTTCCATGTGTGTCTGGGGCTGCAAAGGACAGAATTAGAACTGGACATACAGATGGTTGTGAACTATCATGGACACCAGGCACTGAACCCAGATCCTCTGCTAGTCTAGAAAAGGCTCTTAACAGTGGAATAGTGTTCCAGTCCTAGTTCCTAGGTTTGTTTTGTTTTGTTTCATTTTTAACACAGTAAGATAGTTTGTGTCTTTATTAGCGATGTGAGTGCGTTTACATTTAAGGCTACTGCTGAAAGGGACTCGTTGCTTCCTATGATTTTGTTAGAAGATTGCTGGACTGTGGATGCTCCTCTCTATCCGCTCTGTTTGTTTGGGGCTTTTGGTTTGCTGTGTAGGGCATCACTGATTCTTTCCCAGCTCTTCTTTGTTTATCTGTTCCTTTCATGAGGCGTATTCTTTCAAGTGTTTTCTAAGATGCATTTATTTCTTCTATCCCTCTGATAATATTCCAATTAAGAATTTTCTGGCCGGGTGGTGGTGGTGCATGCCTTTAGTCCCAGCACTTGGGAGGCAGAGGCAGGCAGATTTCTGAGTTCGAGGCCAGCCTGGTCTACAGAGTGAGTTCCAGGACAGCCAGAGCTATACAGAGAAACCCTGTCTCGAAAAAAAAAACAAAACAAAACAAAGAATTTTCTGCTATACTATATTGGTCATCATGAATTACCTAAATTTGGGTTTATATTTAAATAAAATTTATTTCTTCGTTAATCCTGAAAGATAACTTTGCTGGGTATAGCAATCTTGGTTGGAAGTAATTTTCTTTCAGGGCTTCAAATATAGACTCTCATAACTTTCTGGCATTAAGCATTGCCAATGAAAGGTCTTAATTTAATTTGTGTGACTTAGTATTTTCCTCTTACAGATTTTAATTTTTTTATTTGTATATTTTTGACATCTTAATTATGATGTCTTATCAAAAACTTCTCTAGTATACTGGCTGGTTTTGTGAGCCAACTTGACAGAGGCTGGAGTTATTACAGAGAAGGGAGTTTCAGTTGGGGAAGTGCCTCCATGAGACCCAGCTATGGGACATTTTCTCAATTAGTAATCAAGGGGGTAGGACCCCTTGTGGGTGGTGCCATCCCTAGGCTAGAAGTCTTGGGTTCTATAAGAGAGCAGGCTGAGCAAGCCAGGGGAAGCAAGCCAGTGAGGAACATCTCTCCATGGCCTCTGCATCAGCTCCTGCTTCCTGACCTGCTTGAGTTCCAGTCCTGACTTCCTTTGTGATAAACAGCCATGTGGAAGTAAGCTGAATAAACCCTTTCCTCCCCAACTTGCTTCTTGGTCATGATGTTTGTGCAGGAATAGAAACCCTGACTAAGACATCTTGTAATATCTATTGGGTAGCCACTTAGAAAGCCCCAGATTCCAGGGGATCAAGAGGCTCCCAGGATCCACTGGCGATGACTTTAACAGAAATACCCATCAAAGGGGAGATAATACCTGTAGAGACCACCTCCAGTAGATAGACATGGCCCCCAGTTGAGGGATGGGGCCATCCACACATCTCAAAATTTTTAACCCAGAAATGTTCCTGTTCAAAGGAAAGACAGGAACCAAAAATGGGATAAAGACAGAAGGAAAGGTCATCCAGAGATGCCCCCCACCCCCAGGAATCCAACCCATTAGCAGACACCAAACCCCAACACTATTGCTGATGCTAAGAAGTGCTTGCTCACAGGAGCCTAATATTGCTGTTACCTGAGAGGTTCTACCAGCACCTGACCAATACAGATGCAGATACTTACAGCCAACCATCAGACTGAATCTGGGGATCCCAATGGACGAGCTGGGGGAGGGACTGAAGGAGCAACCCCATAGGAAGAGCAACAATATCAACCACTGGACCACCCAGAGCTCCCAGGGACTAAACCACTAACCAAAGAGTACACATGGAGGGAGCCATGGCTCCAGATACATATGTAGCAGAGGATGGCCTTATCTGGCATCAATGGGAGAAGAGGCCCTTGGTCCTGTGGAGGCTTGATGCCCCAGTGTAGGGGGATGCTAGAAGGGTGAGGCAGGAGTGGATGAGTAGGTGGAGGAGCACCCTCATAGGGGCAAAGGGGAGGGGCAAGAAGGAGGGTGGGATGGGGGGGGGTCATAGAGGGGTTACTGGGAAAGGAGATATCATTTGAAATATAAATAAATATTTAATAAAAAATTTAAAAAATGTTGTTTGTGTTTGAATGTTAACCACATGGGAGATTTTCTGTTATAATTTCATTAAGTAGTTTGTCTTTTCCTCTTAGTTTTTAATCTCAGCTCCTCCAACCCCACAGATTCTAAGTTTTAATCCTGAATGCATCCTAGGCTTCTTGGAAATACTGATGATATTCACATTTTGTATATGTTTGATATAATATTGTCTTGACTTTGTCCTTCATTTCTGAAATTTGTTCTTCTGCGTGGTTTTGTTTGTTGGTAATGCTTTTGGTATGGTTTTTATTGGATTGGTGAGTTTTTTCATCTACAGAGTTTCTGGTTTGTTAATTTTCAGTGTTTCAGCTTTCTTGCTTAATTTCCCTTCATTTTCAGATTCCACTTTCCATTTTACAAATTGTTCCATTCACTTGGCAAATTGTCTTCCTGAGGTTCTGGATAGATTTCTTTAGTTTGTCTTGTTGCCTGTGGGTTTTCCAGAGCTGTGCCTTCATTAGGAACTTCATTTCTCACAGCAGTTGAAGGGAGGAGATGGATGAAGCTTCCCCCTTCTTTAGAACAGTCCCTGTTTTCCTGGGTTGTAGAAAACCCTTTGTTACCTTGTGTCCTTTTATAACCATAAAAGACACCCGCCTGGCATCCGCACACTGCCTGGAGAAGGCACGGTTTATATGTTTCTCAGAGCAAATAGCATCAGTCTTTTAAGTAGAGAAATGAAGGTGGTGAGAGGAGCGAAGAGTGGTACAGTGGTCGTGAGAAGGAAGTCGTGAAAGTCGGAGGCACGAAAGGTAGGAGCACGTGTGGAAGAGATGTGGAAGAGAAGGTTTGTGTAGGTGGAGAGAGTAGGAGGGCAGTCATCAGGCCTATTTTTTTGAGATAGAGATGGAAGCACCATGACTTAACTACAAATGCACACGGTTGGTTGCACGAAGTCAATAACAAACTAGAAAGAAGAACTTAAACATTAGAAAAAATACCCAATGTATTTAATTTTATCCTGGGGTGGAAAACCACTGGAGGGTTTTGAGTAGAAAAATAAAATGATTCAACTTAAAAATCTAAAAACCACAATGATGCAGAACCTCCCCTCTCAGTTACATACACAAAGGAATGAAAAACAAGTCTTGCCATAGAGACTGGAGAATGTTCACAGGAGTACAACTTCTAGCAGCTGACTGTGGAAATGTTCAAGTGTCTAACAGCAGAAGGGTGGTGTAGCTACACAGCAGAATATTATCCAGCCATGAAAAGGAATTAGTTCTATGTTATAATGTGGGTGAAATAAAAAAAAATTAAAAAAAAAAATAAGTGAAAAGAGCCAGGCACAAAGATCAGATTTTCATTAAAAGGAATCGCCGGCCTTGTCCAGTTCACAAAGGCAGGAAGCAGATTTTTTGGTTTGTTTGTTTGTTTCCCCAAGGGCCAGGGAGCAAGAAGACCTGGGTTGCTTCATGCGTACAGATTTCCTTTAGTGTTAGTGACGTGGCTTTGGACTTAGAGAGAGGCGAAGCTTTTCCAGCATGACAAGCTAACGAGAAGCCCACCGAACTCTACTCTTACTCCATTATGTATGTAGTCATTTGCAGTGCTGGGGAATGAACCCAGGAACTTGTCCATGCTGAACTGACACACTGTCACTTCCAACCCCAGCTCTGTCCCTGTGACTGGTTAATTTTACATTATAGAGATTTTACTTCAACAAAAGAAATCCCAAAGACTGAATGGAGGAGGGCTGGAGCTGGAAGGCAAGGGAAGAGATTCTTACAGTAACTCAGCTGACGGGTAGAGCTGGTCCGGGGACCCAGTGGTAGGGTCGGTGGAGTCCAGAGACAACTTTAAACAGAGCAAGTGCTCCTTCTGCGTCCTTTCTGAGACTCCGAGACCCAGGGTGCTCTGTTCCCTTTGTAGGCCAATGCTGAGGATAGCCAAACTGACTTGAGTGCTATGGGCCATATAGACGTTATGCCCGGGACAGAGCACTGGGAATCACATTATCCCCGATGAAGGATTACACCCCACTTAAGAGTGGATCGCAAGCTAAGTCTCTGTATAAACTGTTTTCTTCCTTCCCATCAATAAACATTGCTTTTCAAGGGAGCTAAACCTACTTTGCAGGTCTTGATTGTTCAAGATCAGTGATCAAGATCCACTTGGTCAAGCTTTCCCTGACTTAGCAGCTGTCCAAAAAGTGAGAAATTTATGATTTGAGAGCAATTTCATTTTTTTTTTCCTGCCTGAACCACACAATAATTTGTGGGAATTAGCTACCTGATAAGATAAGGGCTTGGGATGGGGAGATGTGGCTGGGGAGGAGAGAGGGCATTCAATGCCCTTCAGTGTCCCAAGGAGGGCTGTGGAATTTTTGGAGCAGCTCTAGACACACTGCAGGGACCATTAAAGGATTAACCGGCCCTGACAGAGCGGCTATGCGCTGTGAGGTTAGTAAATCACGGGCCCAGGTCATTATCCTGGGAATTAGCTCAAGCTGTATCCGCAGAGACACCAGCTATCAATCGGAGCCACAAGAGAGAGGCCAAACCCGAGGCTGAACTCGGGTCTTTGCAGGCCGGAGACTTCCAGGTCACAGGCAACCAAGTCTTGTTTTCCTTTTTTTTTTTTTTTTGGCACCAACTACCTCCAACATCTTAACTGTGCTGTCTTTATCAGCATTTTTGTGGGGGCAAACCACTGTAAGTTTGTTCCTTTCCACCAAATTGCATTCACTTCATGTCTGGTTCTCTTAGAGGAACAAGTAGCCCAAACAAGACGATAAACATTTGCTGGATAAAAAGAAAACTTTCTTTTGTGGCATTTGTCAACATAGAAGTTGTGATTTTTTTTTTCTCATTTTCTTTGTGTTTGTTTTTCCTTTTCTACTTGGTAGAGATAGGAAGGAGGTGTGCTATTTCACTGAAGCATAAAACTATTTAAAAATAATCCATTAATCCATCTGGCCTGTGGAATAGAGAGGATCTTGACAAAGGCAATAAGTGGAAATAAAAAATGCATTTGAACTGCTTGTGTTTCACTCCCGGATGCCCAGCCAAACAGCAGCACCCCACCCCCACCCCTTCTTCAAGACTTTTACTAATTATGTTGCTGAGTGAGGCTCTGTTCTGGGAAATCTGTCTGTGAGTCCTCATGGAGTTTGAGAGCCATCTGAAAGAAAGGATTTTGTGTTCCTGCTCCTAGGCCCTCAGCGCTCCATTGCAGCCACGGTGTTAACAGATGAGGTGGAAGCATTCAGCTTGATTCAATCAAGAGACCTGCTACCATGCCCAGGGCCTGAGGGCCTCAGGATCTGCAGCTTGCCTGATAGTTGAAATGATGAACAAGCCCACAGGGATGGGGAGTTGAGTCTAGTGGTTAAAAGTCAGGACCTCCACAGTCCGACAGCCTAGATGAAATCCACTTTTCATCTGTAATTGTGCACGAGTTGCTTGATGTCTTGAGCCTCCATTCCCACAGCCATAAATGAGGACAATAATGGTCTTTTCTCTTTAGGGTGGCAGTGTGGTTTGATTCTGAAATGCCCCTCATAGGCTCAGGTATTGAATGTTTGGTCTTTAGCTTGTAGTGCTTGTGTTTGTATGTGTGTGTGTGTGTGTGTGTGTGTGTGTGTGTGTGTGTGTGTTTATGTAAGTGCGTGTACACACACTTATGCAAGTGCACATGGGCGTGGAGTCCAAGGTCAGTGTCAGGTATTGTTACTTAGACACCATTCATCCCTTTCTTTTCCAGGTTGGGTCACTAGCCTGAGCTCACTAGGTAGGCTAGACCATCTGACGAGTAAGTCCCAGGGTTTTCTGCCTCCCCATGGTTGAGAATACAGCTTGGACTACACCTGGATTATTCAGATGGCCTTTGGAGCTTGAACTCGGGGTCTCATACTCAGATACCAAGCATCTTTACTGACTGAGCCTTCTCTCAAGCCCTGTGGTGCCATTTTCAAGGCTGTGGGATGTTTAGGAGATGGGGCCTGGCTGGCAAGTCACTAGAGGTTGGAGGTGGAAGGTTGTACCTTCTCCTACTTCTGGTATCCCCCCTACTTGCTTTCTGATCCTCCTGGATGTGTACAAGCCACTGCATGTCCTCTTGTCTCCACGAATGAGACAGCTGTTCTCACTCTACTTTCCCCACCATGATGAACTGATGTCTCTCTCAAGCCATGAGCTCAATGATCTTTCCTGTCAGAAGGTCACTCCAGTTTGTGGAAGTCAGAAGGAAGTGTGGTGGTAAGGTACTTGCAAAAGAGCTTGGCACAGGGCCAGCCTCAAGAACACACCAGCTGGCTACTGTTATTTCTGCTTTCCGGCTCTTTCCTTTGCTCTCTCCAAGATTGAGCCTGGACTCTGTCCAGAGACTGCTTCTTGTCCCCTGGTATACTGTGATTTGCTGTGTCGCTTACCCATCTTTGTCTAGTAAATGGGAAAAGGCATGGGACTTGGGCTCAAGAGACCCAGTTTTAAGTATCTTCTCCTCCGTGGATGCCCTGAGTGGGCTGGGGCAATGTCCTTGTCCTCCTGAAGCTCAGTTTCTCTAACCACCAAGTGGAGATGTTCAACAGGGCCTTATGAATGTGTTGTGAAGATCAAATGAGATGAGTGGTTCATGACTTGTGAGGCTGTGCCCTCGTAGGCTGAGGAGGCGGATTCTATGAACACCTATGGGTTTGGAACCCAATGAATCCATCATACGTTTGAAGCACTGTAAGTTGAAAACACATTTAATACATCTAACCTTCCAAACCTTGTAGCTTCTTCATACACAGCACAGGATAAGAAATAGTTGTTCCCTTCATGACCATGTGACTACACAGAGCCCAGCTTCATAAGAAAGGATCACACTTCACATTGCTAGCCTTTTGAAAAAAGAGTCAAACTCAAACCATTTGAAATGTGGTTTCTAATAAGTAGCTATCACTTTTGTGGGATTGTTAAGTCAAAAAAACCCAACCAACCAACCAACCAAAACAGCTCTAGGGCTTTCTATATAAGGCATTGACAGTCACAGCTTGTAATAAGGAAGTCATATGGACTATTGATATCATGCGTTGTCCCACGTCCCATGACAGACTTGATCCCAAGGAGGAACTAGGAACATGGGGAAGGTGAGCGTGATCCTAGCCCCTCAATGGCCGATAGCCCTCCGATGTCTTTTACTTTCTGATGGTGGATAAGTACATAACTCCTCCTTAGCGACATCAGCTAGATTTTTGCATATTACTTTCTGATGGTGGACGAATACAAGACTCCCGCTCATAGACGTCAGCTAGGCTTTTGCATGTTACCCTTGGTGACAAAAATACTTTCATGCCATTGTGATCTCACCAATAATAATGCACTTCATTGCTTCTTTCTCTCTTGGAATAGCAATTTTGAAAAGTGAGGATTAACCTACTAAGGCCTTGGATCTCAAGAGGAGGGGCCAAGTATACACTGGTGGTTGGCTCCCCAAGTCTAGATGGAAAAAGAGGAGTAGTGGGACCAAGCCTTCTCTCAGCTTCAATTTTTAGACATCCTTGTTGAGTTGCTAATGTGAGCTATTAATCTAGTGAGGACTTCTATGATGAACATAGGAACTCGCAATAACTCAATAACTTGGTCAGTAGATCACTATCTCTCTTTTTGTTCTGGAAATCTTGTAGCAGCTTTGGGTCAAAGCCCAAAGTAGCTAAGGAAGCTGGCAAAGGCAACCCAGGATGGAGCTCCAAAGGGAAATCATTTCTTTTTTCCTATCACAGTTGAACTTTCCTTAATGTACTATGCAATGTATTAAGCTGTATTTTTTTTTTTTACCCCAAAACCTATTTCTAAGGAAATAAGAGATTTCCAAATGCAAAGTGCTTTATTTAGTACCTTTCTGAGGTCCACTTACCATGTCAGCAAGGAGCAGCTCTGGGTAAAAAAGATCATGGTTTGGTATATTATATACCCAATTTATCTTTCTTTTATGAAAAGTCATGTGCATAACAACAGAAATACCTGAACAAGATACCTCCCCATGACATAGACCCAGATTATGGGACAATCAGATCTTTGTTCATTTTTACTGCTTCACCTCTAGTCCCTTTTGAAAAGGACTTGATCTGGGCTGTGACTGTTACTGGTCTGAATTTGATTCAAGCAGAAGTTGATTATAATGCTTCATGCAGTTGATTTCACCAATCTCGATTTCAATTTGACCTAAAGACACTACGTGATATGGCCAGTTTGATCTCTTCTCATTGTAGACAAACTCTATCAGAAATATGTTTCCAGATTATTCCTGGGCTGCCCAGATAATCTCTTGTAAGTTTAGCAGCCTAATATCTCCCGAGCCCCAAGCCACATCTCCTGCATGACCATTTCCTGCCCTTCCTTTTCTATATTCTCCTTGAAGTAGAGGGTCTCCATCAAGACCAAATGCCCAGAAATGGCAAATATACATTCTGACTAAGATATTGTCATCATTTTATAATTTCTTAAGGTTTACTTTCTTAAGAAAATCATTATCGCAAACATAAAAGTTCGCTAAGTAAAGTAATTATAGCACTGGAGCGATGGCTCAGTGGTTTAGAATGCTTGCTGCTCTTGCAGAGGACCCTGGTTCAGTTGCCAGCATCCACCCGATTGCTCACTATGGCCTGAAACTACAATTTTAAGCAGTTCTATGTCATTTTCTGGCCGGATCTGGCTCCTGCACACATGTGGTATACTTAAACTCATGCAGGTACATAAACATATGCATTAAAAAAATACTAAAAATTTTAAAATAATTTAAAGCAGTATATATAGGATAAGAGATAAGTGCAACGACTCTTATCTTTCAGATAGTAAATGTTCATTTCTATGCAACACTGAAAAGCCAAGAAGTATCATGCTCTATGGCTGTCTGCTTACATTTTTTTTTATTTAGAAGTACCTTGGATAAAGTTCCACAAATATAAATTTTAAAGCAGGAAACTGGGGTCCAAGGATCCCCAGGGGGACCCGTGGATGGACTTCAGGAGTTCATGGACCCTGGAATTTTATGTGAATACACATGTGAGCATTTTCTAAGGTTCACGGCATTCGCCAGGGCTCAGAGTGCTCCATCACCCCTAAAACACTTAAGCAAAATTCCCCCCAACTTTGTATGCAAGGCTTTTGGAGCTGACAGCTCTGAAATCACAGCTCAAATCCTCAGACATCCTTCTTGGATTGCTGTTGTGATATATTGGTCTAATGATGGCTTTTATGAAATTGCCTCTAAACACTAAGTACCTTTGAGCATAGAAACTCACTCTGACTTGGTGATTTGTTCAGTAGACCACACTGTATGTCTCTTTGCTCTGTAAATTTTGTAGCAGCTTTAGGCCAAAAGCAGTAAAACCTGACCTGGAGAAACGTTTGGAGTAATAGCCCTGCTTGCTCGTCCTGGGCTCTCTGGGCCGCGAGGCTGCATGAGCTTCCATTCAAAGCAGATGGGAAGTGGGAAGAAATGAGAAAAGAGCAAGAGGTTGTTCTTAGAGAAGTGAACACTGTTGAAGAGGGAGCAGAGGGAGCACAGAACACAGGTAGACATCAGAGCACAACCGTGTGTGCCGGTCTTCACCATCCACTTGGTTAGAGGTAGGTTCTTCTTGTCATTCACTGATGTGTGTGCCAGGCTGTCTGTCATATCAGCTTCAATGGATTCTCCTGTATCTGCCTTCCTATCTTCCTACAGGAATGCTGGGATTACAGGCACATGCTACTTTCTGTCCAACTCTAGGTTCTGGGGATTCAAATTCAGGTCCTTGAATTTGTGCATTGAGCCTTTTACCCACCAAGCCATCTCCCCAGATATTCAGATGTAAAAAGCCATCTCCTTAGACCTGCTATTCAGATGTAAAAATCTCAGGTTTTGGTTATTTGTTCCCTCTATTCCAGCTCTCAACCTTCCTAATGCTGCAACCCTGTAATACGGTTCTCCATGTTGTGCTGACCCCCCAACCATAGAACTATTTTCATACTGTAATTTTGCTATTGTTATGAATTGTGATGTCAATATATTTGGAGATACAGATTTGCCAAAGGAATCCTGACCTACAGGATCAAGGATCACTGATCAAATCCAAGCCTGGTTTGATGATCTTTCAAGCCCTCCCAGCACTAGCCGCTTCGCCTCTTCGTTTTCATCACCACTAGACACCAGATCTTGCTAATTTCTGTGTCTCCATCCCTTGTAGCCCCCACTGGTGCTTCTCATAGTGTTGAAGTCCCTCATTGGTTCTGGCTGTTGCCTGAGAGATGAGTGGCTAAAAGTGAGTCAGTAGGACTGAAGGAGCTGAAGGGGTTTGCAGCCCCATAGGAAGAACAACAATATCAACCAACCAGACCCCTCAGAGCTCCCAGGGACTAAACCACCAACCAAAGAGTATACATGGCTCCCGAGGATATGTAGCAGAGGATGGCCCTGTCAGGCATCAATGGGAGAAGAGGCCCTTGGTTCTGTGAAGGCTCCATGTCCCAGCATAGGGAATGCGAGGGCAGGGAGGTGGGAGTAGGTGGGTGAACACCCTCATAGAAGCAGGGGGAGGGAAGATGGGATAGGGGGTTGAGGGCGGGAGTTGGGAAAGAGGATAACATTTGAAATGTAAATAGAGAAAATATCCAAAAAAAAAAAAAAAAAGAAAGAAAAGAAAAAGAAAAAAAGAAAAAGAAGAGAAAGAAAGAAAGAAAAAGGAAAAAGAAAAAAAAAACATGGATGCTGCCCTGAACATCCAGGAACTAGAGTTGGAGTTTCCCATGCTTCCTTGTTTCTTAAAGCCACTGCTTAGCCCTAAGTCCAAAGGGGAGAAGAGACTGAGAGATGACTGCTTGGGAGCTGAGCGTCAAGCCTACTGCATCTCATTCCTAACCACCCCCACTCATCCCGGCAGTTAAGGGGATAACAATGACACACATTGCAGAATGGGACAAGGCTGCCTTTTAATTTTTAATCTCACCCTGCATTTTAAGATGACAAAATGCATCAGCACCAGCTATGCTGTGATTTTAGCCTCTGACAGTGGAAGAAATTGAGAGGAGACACAAAACAGCTGCTATGCTGTTCCTTGGTCTGCTGCCCCTGCCCCTGCCCCAAACAAACAGCAGCCTGTCCTCTTGGCCTGTCCTGAAGCCTGAAGCTAGGTAAGGAGCCAAGGTTCTGCAGGGAGAAGGACCCTCCCCACCGCATCCCCCTCCTCCTGAGCACAGCCATGCTGTTTCTAGGACTCATAAATCCTGAGCTAGTATTTGATCCCACAAAGTAAGATTGTGATTATCTGAGTGGATGGCCCTGTCATGGGGCCTGTAGACAAACCGCAGTCAGGCTGGCCTAGTCTGGATCATTAGTCACTGGGACAGAAGTTCTGCACAGGGTCAACCCCAGAGCCAGGCCTGCTCTGGCCTCAGAAGGGGGCCCCAGGAGGACAGCTCATTATTGTCCTCAGGAACTCAAAGTCAAGCCTTCTCATTCTTTTGGGAGGTGGTGGTGGGGGAGGTAGGGGAATAAATAAATCTCTTAACTCTGCCTGCAATGTTGCTCACACTCTTGTGTTCACAGAGTTATTCTAGAAGGTGTGTGATAAATGCAGATTATCGACTCCATCGCCAGAGAGCCTCATCCCTGGATCTTGTTCCAAGATGACCCTTTGACAGTCTTAAAACTGTATGCCCCATCCCCCAACATGGATTTCTTCTCTCAGCTCCAACTCCACCCTACCAGTCCAGACCCTTCGTAGGAGGCTGGAGGGCAGGGAGAAAAGATGAGGTATTTAGAACCCTGGCATAATTCAGTGTCTACATTCCTGCTTTAGAAGACAGAAGAGAGCATGCACCACAGAGAGGACAGAGCCTAGAACCCCTGAGCCTGTTGCTGAGAAATAGGTCAATTCATCTGGTAACTTATGAATAACAGCAATGGCTGCCATTAAAGTGAGCACTCCTGTGATGTATTAGGACAATCAGTTTCCTATAAGCTATCAAAGGCAACAATCCTTCATGACATTTTTAGGTGAGGTTGTAAGTGACTAATGAGTCTAGAGCCAGTGCTGGTGAGCCTTTGCTCACTGTCAGTAGTGACTAGAGACGCAGTTTTCCAAGGCCTTGTTGGGTTGATGGCTTAGTCAGTCAAGTACTTGCTGTCTGAGCATGAGGACCTAAGTTCAAGCCCCAAGACTCATATGAAACAGAGAATAGTGACATGGGAATGGCTGAGGTGGAGACAGGAGGATGGATCCCCAGGGCTTGCCAGTCAGGTAGGCTTTCCTGTTTGGTGAGCTTTAGGCCAGCAAGAGACCTGATATCAAAAACCAAAGTGGGGCTGGGTGTAATGGCGCCTTTAATCCCAGCACTGGGGAGGCAAAGGCAGGCAGACCTTCATGAGTTTAAGGTTAGCCTGGTCTACACAGAATGCTTCAGGCCAGTCAGAGTACAGAGATCTTGTTTCAAAACCAAACCGAAACAAGGCAGATGAGTCTGTGGAATGATGTCTGAGGTTGTCCTCTGGTCCTCACATGTATATGTGCACATACGTGCACACCATGCGCCTGAACACACACACACACACACACACACACACACACGCACGCACGCACGCACGCACGCACGCACGCACGCACGCACGCACTGAAAAATAAAATAAATAAAATACTCTGTCGCCCCTAGTGAGGCTCAGCAGCACTCACTAGTGTCTGTGATGGACTTCAATTATATCATTGTTTCAAAGAGTAGAGCTTACTTCTCCTGGGTAGGCTAAAGTCAGTGACTTCCTCTCGATGAAGAGAATATATGGCAGGAGTGATGATAGCGTGATGATCCCGGGATTTTGTGTAAGCGCCTATATAAGCTTCCAGGTTCCCAGAAGCCCTGAAGAGGCCCACGCCGCCGTATGGAGTGAGGTCCTCGTCAACTGAATCAAGACAGAACCTGGGAGTCCAGTCCATGCAGAGACCACGGCTCAGCTGACAGGTTGCCTATTACACCATAAGAAAGCCTTGACCAGCAAGTGGGCCAACGTCTCAGTTAAACTGCTCAAAGGCCATCAAAAATAATAAGCAGTTGTTGGTTCGTACTGCTGAGTTTGGGGGTAATTTTCTAGGCAGGGACAGATGAGAGAGACTCCGTGAACATGGCCGTGTGTGGGAGTTTCTTAGAACTTAGCCCGCAAGCCTCATCGACACACACAGAATCAGGAGGTTCACTTTCAAGGCCACGCCATTATATGTACATTTCTTAAAATGTTGTTGTAAACCACTCTGTCCAAGTATAGAGCCATAAACATGTGCACCTCTAGGTGGAGCCTTTTAAGCTAGATTATGCCCGTCTCCTGTCTTTCCCACTCTTCAAAAGAAGCCTAGAGCCTCGGCCAGGGACCTATTATGTGGTTTAGCATCTTGTCCTCCACCCAGTATCTCCTTCCATAACCATCACAGCATTGGTTTACTAGAAACAGTCAGGAGAGTGACTCAAAAGGGAACCCAGGGAGAGCCTGGGATGTCTCACATAGCCTGGGATGAGATGCCAAAGGACAGCATGGAAAGGGGATTTTCATTAGTTTCCCTGCTATGGGGGCAGGCTGCTTTTAGTCTCCTTTAGTGGGGATCCCTTAGTGACCTCCAAGGGCAAGGCCACATGCTGAAGAAGAAGAGGAAGAAGGGAGTATAGTTAAGATCTTAGGGGTCACCAGGAGAATCCAGGTTGGGATGATCATTTCTTTGTCATGTCATGATTTATAGTGTTTTAGGTTTGGAGGCACAGGTCCTTCTGAGCAGACTGAAACTGACCAATTCCTGTCTTGGCTGGGAGGCATCCTCCCCGGCAGCAGAGATCAGGATGGAACTCTTGCTGTTACTCACTTCTTAGGTCCTGAGATGCCCGATAGGGTCTCTTCCTATCTCAGACACTCTCTTCTTCTCTTGCCTCTTCTCTCCAGCCACACACTAGTGCCCTGGAGGTGATGGAACCACACAGGCTAGTGAGCATTTTGGGTAGCAGGAAGTTCCAGCCAACAATTTAAAGCTCTGTTTCTGACCAATCTCCATTTTATGCAGCCAAATAGAACTACTCTGCTTTGCAAATTAATAGCCTGGGCTTTATACCCAGACCTTTGAGCACACTGCTGCATCTTCCCGTGGTCTCCTCCCTCTGTATAAGGCAGCTTTCTATTCATCCTGTCTATCTGGATGAAGCGTCACCTCCTCTGGGGAGCCACCCTAGATTCCCACAGATTAGCACCCTGTGCACTCTCTAAGGACTGATTTGTTTCTCTTCCCTTCTAGACCACAGACACTGCTGAGTGGGAACTGTCTTAATCATTGTTCCATTTGCTGGAGAATCTGAAAAAGTAGATGAGTAAATGAATGGGTGTTTTCTGAACCCGAAGCAGCACCCAGTCCTGGAATATGTCCAGTACAGGTTTATAGAGTGGAGCAGTGTCTGCTGCTTATTTTCCTGAACAGGTGCTGTAGGTGATGATGTCCTTGAGAGGTGAGGGGACTTGAGGGAGGGAGACCCTTGGGTGTCTAGATACCCTGCAAACCTACAAAGTGTGTCCCTACTCCTCTCTTTTACTTCACACACACACATTGGCACCAGGCTCTTCACCTCTCTCACTTGATAAATGGAACTGAACTTTCTGGCCCGAGAGGCGTTGTCTTTCTGATTCAAAAGCTGGTAACAGCGACCCCGGCCCAGAAACATTTCCTGGGGATCAAATAACCAGCTCCTCTCGTCACTCATCAATCTGCAGCCCCGCCAAATGTCCACTTACCCTAGGACTTACTACCTGGACCCTGACCCGACAGCCCCCAGGCCAGGGGATGCCTGGGTAATTTACTATCATCCTCATTTCCCAAGGCTGTAATTTAGAATCCCCTGCTGTTTGAGACAAAACAAGGCAGTATTTTGGTTCACTAAGGGTTTGGGGTAATTCTGCTCTCATGAAATAAAAATAATAATCTCATTAAAACTGCCTTTTACATTTATTTCTTACCAAGTGGAAATAAAAAAAAAATCTAGATAACCATTTATATCTCTAGTCCTATAAATACAACCTTGGAAAAGTCAAATAACTTACAACAACAGTAAATTTTACAACTAATTATTATGTACTAATTTTTACTAAAGTATTAGAATTTACTACTAATTGCTAAATAGTAAAATTTAATACTAATTATTATGTCAGTCATTTACTATAATTATGTTAATATAAAATATAAATTAACAGTTCATTACTAAGGGCTAAATTCAATGTTTCATCAGAGATTATTTGTGGATTTTAGTCTCTGAAGATAATTTGATTAAATTGTCACAAAAGGGTGCAGGTATAGCTCAGGGAAGGAGCATTTAACTAGAATGCAAGGCCTTGGGTTCTATCCCCAATACCAAAACAAAAACAACCAAACAACCAAACAGCCAGTCATACCAAATGTGTAGATTATGTGTTATGGTATCTAGTCGCTTAGTGGTGTGGATTCATTTTGAGAACTAGGTTTTTAGTCAGTTTTGACATTGTGTACAGAGCAATGGATCCAAGCCTGCATGGTTACTGTCTTCCTAGGTGTCTAGCATGTACTCTCATACATGGAATCCTCTATGTGTATGTGGCATAGCTGTACTATCATAGTCATTGGATGAGTGCAGATGTTGAATTGCCCAGGGTTACGAAGCAGGTGGGTGATAGAGTCTGGTCGAGTCCTGATCAACATGCCTCTTAATCTAGTGTTCTTCCTCGCTAATCTCTGAAGGCTAGGCTCATGGCAACGAACCACACCATGTTCTCATTGCCTGGCTCACTTCTAGCCTGTAACAGAGTGAGTTTCTGGGAGAAGAAAGTCCTGTTCTGTCACCCAACCTGATGTCCTTTCTCGATCTCTGTTCTGCCTCAAACACTGTGAGTTCTACAAGGAGCCCATTTCCCAGTCTTCCCCAAGCCTGCTCAGTGATCCACAGCAGCTTTGCCACCACAGCCTCCCTTTATCAAGTAGGAAATATAAATGCAGTGCATTTCAGGTATCAGATCCACTGCACGACCTTTTGAGAAAGACATTGTTTCCTCTGCTTTTCAGAGGGCCAGTCAGAGTTGAGAAAGTTGGTGTAATTTGGTTAAGGCGATATAATGTGAGAGGCAGTCCTGAGTCCAGAATGTACATCCAGGACTGAAGTCAACCACCATGATGTTTCCCCTTCTCCAGTTTTATACAGCCATGATGTGACCTAAGAAATACACCACCCATTCATTTCTTACACTCAATTCATCCATGGCATGGGATTATGTGTCTATCACCCAATCCAATCTTGAGCATACTCATTGCCCAAATGCCTAAATCTTGACTATCCTGTCCTGTCTAATCTCAAGCTCATCAGTTTCCTCAGCCCCAAGTAGACCATGTAAGCCTCCTCCTGTCTCTATAGATTTTAATATTCTGGACTGTTTACATACATGGAATCACATGACATATGGTTCTTTATTATTGACCTTTTTATGTTTTTGATCTTAATTTTTTTTTTTTTTTGAGAAAAGGCCTCATGTAGCCCACATGGCTTCAAATCTGGTATATATAGTAGAGGACAACTTTGAATTCCTGATCCTTTTGTCTCTGTCTCCTGAGTGCAAGGATTACAGGCATGCCCACCATCATGACAGATTCAGGTGGTGCCAAAGACTGAACAAAGGGCTCTGTGTGGGCTGAGAAAGCGCTGTACTAAGGCAGTCACTCCCCAGCTTCAAGACTGGCTTCTTTTGTTTAGCACAAGAACTCCAGAGGTGACCAATGGCAGCCCTTCACTCCTCCCATATCTCCCAACGTATCCCACACCTCAAATGATACATTTTATGCACTTGTGCATCAGTTGATGGACTTTTGCATTGTTTTGATGTTACCTCTTGTACATAATTGACCTCAGAGGGAAGTCCTGAGGAGTACACAGAACCGAGTGGAGAAAGCAAAGCATCTTCAGACTGTAAGACACTCTACAAGGAGGAGGTAGCGGTTTTCCCTGAGCTGATGGCTGCGACCAGGGCAAGTTGGTTTGTGTTTGTTTCCTCGTTTCCAATGAGGACAGCACATCCCAGAGCAGTAGCTGGAAATGCTGGAATAAGCTGTGCGTGCCCTTATCTCCCCAGCGCCTCCTCAGCCTGACATTCTGTGATAAAAGTTTCTATCCCAAGCCCTTATTTTATTTTACTTTATGTTATTTTTTGCTGTAAAACAAATGATAGCAAGCGACTCTTTAAGGGAATGTTTTTTTATTCAGAGTGATTCAAAAGTCTGGCATTCGGCTTTTATGGAAAACAGACCCGTCTTCTACCACTAAACTAGGAAATTGTTGACTGGAAATAATCTTACCAAACCAATTAAAAAAGTCTTCATGGATCTTTGTCCTCAGCAGCCCAGCCATTCATATATCTTTCGGATAGCAACAGAGGCTAACCCTGTGTGTTACTAAGGCACCCGCTACGTCTATTTGGTAAACACACATAGATGAATTTGAGAAGAAAGCCAGGGCAGCTAGTGAACTCTCATCCTCTTTTCTGTCTTACCCCGAGATGAAACGAACCAGAAGTGAGAGATTATGTTCTTTCCCCCTCTTAACTTAGCTAAGTAGGAACGGAGTCAAGTAAGCCTTGTAGGGAGCCACGTGTTGCTAGAACATCTCTCTTCCGGGATGAACGGCAGGGTCATGTTCTCCTGAAGCCAACCTGAAGGCAAGGCCAAAACATCTCTGTAAAATCCTGCCTGTTTTTAGCAAAAGGCAACTTCCACCTTTTGCAAGGGCTTCTACACAATTCAGCAGATTCCCGAGTGTCAGCTTAACTCCCATTGGACATGGAGACAGGCACACTGAGAGAGACAGTGCGAGAAGAGAGAAGAAAGGATTCCAGTGGGTGGCTGCTGAGCAGAAAGGCTTGTCACATTAGGGCAAGCAAGCAGAAAGGCTAGGAGAAGCAGAAAATACCAATTGCTAACGTTTTTTTTCATGGACTTGCTGCACACTGCAAACATATACTCTTTCATACTAGTTTAAGCTAGGTTTCCGTTTGAGAATTCTCCTCTAAGATGGGATTTATTTCCCTAAGCCACATCCTTTGTTAGTGACAGAATCTAAGCTAAGTTCTTGACCTTTGTGCTAGACCGTATCTTAATCACATGGAAATCACTCTACCCAGGATGACTCAGAACTCAACATGGGTATGAGTTTTCAAAAAGAAAATTTTTCTTCCTATATTAGAGCTGTTGATCTCTGAAACCTGAATGTTGATTGTGAAAAGGATTACAATTTTACATTTTACCATTTGAATGTCCTTGGGATGAACATGTTTCTTCCTGGTGCCTTGGAGGGGCTGGACATGAGCTACTTCTGTCTTTCACACTCCACCCTTAGCCAACAGTCACTGCCTCTACTCCTTTGTCACTTTCCAACGGCTCACTTTTGTTACAGCTGAATGGCCCTGTGTTCTAGATCTGATGTGGGTTGACTTAGCAGTTGTTAAGAGTCTCTCACCCTTGGGGAAAAACTACAGACATTATCTAGACTGACTTCCGATTCTTAGTCCCTGAGAATCGATCACCCTAACACAGAACTGGCCTTCCCAGGTGTGACTGTCCTGTTATGTGAGGACGTGAAGGAAGTCCACAGATTCTCCAGAAGCCAGGGATGACAGCCAGTCAATGAGCATAATTTAATAGTGTTGTTATTTCCACTATTTTGTTGTTAGGTTTCTATTCAGGAAAGGCCTTCAACTTCCACAACCCAATGTTTCTCCTTAAATACATCTGTATTTATTTCTAAAATGCAGATTCGAGCTGTTAAGAAAACAATAGTACAGACGATTCATAAAAATGCCAACATCTTGATCTGCGGCCAACAAATAGCTAAAAGTAGGAGACATAGCTATCAATCATGTGTGTGCCAGAGAGTGGGCATACCTCAAATCATACTGCCACACCCTTTCTCTACTTTAAAAAGGGTCACCTTGGGGTAAGCGTCTTCTTACGCCCATAATTCCACCACTCCCACACTTGCTGTTTTCTCTGGAGTATGCCCTTTTTCTCTGTCACTCCCGTAGTGACCTCTGAGCTTTCCTCTCTTGGCTCCTTGGTAGACTCGGACACTAAAGGAACGTGCCAGATAACTCTTGGGGAATTCCTTCGTTCTGAAGGATGGTGATTCACCGATGATGCCTCAGTGACCAGACATGGGTGAGTGAAGAATGCTAAAGGGGCCAGTAGATGAGGCTGGCACAGAGGCTCCTGGCTTTGCATCTTGGGAGCCTGCTGGGGTTGGTGCCTGCATCAAATCAGTTGCCTTCCCTTACTCTCAACACTCTCCTTTTTACAATTATTATCCCACCAGCCCCCAGCCGAGCTCAGCCTGCCTGTTCTCCCCCTGTATGTTCCCTTATCTCCTCTCTGCTCTCAGGGAAGATGGGCTGAACAAATCAGGCAGAAGGGGAACGGAAACTGCCTGGGAAGTGGGAGTTTCCTGGTTTGTGAAAAGACAGGGATGTGTGCAGACAATGGATCCCCATCTCATAGGATGACTGTGAGGTTGAATTAAGATAAATATGCGCACACATCTGACCACAATACCCAGCATGCAGCCTGTGCCTGAGCAGGCAGTGCATCTTATTGCTTGCAGAAGAGACCATAGCTTCTGCAGACAGGAGACCCTTAGGGAGTCTCGGGCTTCCTTAGGGTTGGTGGTGGTTGTGGAGTCATTCCTCAGCTCAGGTTGGCCTTTCTCTGGGTCAGGCTGGACAGCAGACTCTTCTCCTCCTCTGGGACTAACCAGCAACAGAGGGAACAGTCAGAAAAATAACACCAGGAAGAGAGTGATGGGCTTGGGGGCCCTTGGGTGGAGGGGAAAAAATGATGAGGGACCAGTCAAAGGTCAGGAAATCAATTTCTTTCCCCTTACAGATCTATACGTTTAGAGGCTTGTAAAGGTCACTGTTGTCCTTTTAAAGTACCTCCAGGATTTACATCCTGAATCGCACTTGCTCTCCTCCATGGTAAACATGAAGATCCAATTAGTTTTCCCTATAATTCAAAGAGATCGGAGCAACAGGGCCTTTCCGGTTGGGAGTGACTTTGGCTATAAAGTTTCTTGCTCTGCTATCCTGAGGATGAACTTTAATCCGTATCTTATCTCCTGCTTGAAAATGAACATCCCTTCTCTTCTTATCAGAGTGGTTCTGCTTTCTTTTTCACCACCCTCCCCCGAGTCTTGGCCATAGTTCTTTTGGCAATTAGGACAAATTCTTCTTAATTACTTATTTACTGCACTCAGTTACCTTAAGAATTCTGTCTCTGACTTGACTCCAGGAGGCATTTGAAGGTCCTGTCATCTCAGAATGTTGCTGGAACAGTTTACTGAGCCCTGCCCTTAAGTCTTCTACAGTGGTGGGAAATGATGATTATAACCTATTTCTTTGTTTTCGTTTTTAGATGGCATTGTTGACCAGAGATGAAGGCACTCACCCAGCTGCTCCATGAACCCTCCTCCCAGGGGCAGCTCCTCTGTCTCATGGTTTCTCTTCCTTCCTCCAGGGTTTCTAATCTAACCTGGCTGTCCCAGGGCAATGAAGGATAAAGGTTAGCATTCTCCCTCTGGGGTTCTGGGGACCGAGGGGCTGACACAAACAGGGTTGGTTCTAGATCCCTGGGACTAAGAGATCCTTCATTCCCTTAATGGAGTTGGAGAACCTGTCGTAAGGACTCAGGACTTTTCTGAAGCGCAGGGAGACTGTAGCAGGCCATCTCCACATGGATTAAGGAGCTCTAAGGCTAACTTGGAAATCTGGAGAGATCTTTTTTTTTTTATTTTAAACTTTCTTTTTTACCAACCAAAGGGGATGAACTTTTCAACAAGATGGCTTCAAGCCATCATTTGGAAGATTTGGCAGGGTAAGGGGACAATGGAGTGTGTACGGGTGTCTTAGAAATAATGATAGCCAGCATTACTGAATATTTCTCACCAACAAGTTGTGTTGGGTATATAGACATTGTTTCCTTTAATTTCAAAACCTCCTTATGATACAGACTCTTTTGTCATCTCCATGTTGTATATACACACAGGTCATCTTGCTTAAAGTCCCAAGTAAGGGTAGGGCACATTACATATGATGGCTTAGCACATACTTGTGTCCAGCTCAGATGAGGACAGGAGAGGATGCACACACAACCGCATACATCCTCAGCATGGTAGAGACAGTGAGAGAAGAGTTTATGCTTCTATCTCTTAAGATCCCCATTTGGTTTTCAGCTTTGCTGAATGGCAGTCCAGGTGACAAGGATATCAAGTTGATCTTGCAAAGGACAGACAACCCAACTCAAACTGACTTTATTAAATGAGATTTCTGGTTTGAGGAGAAGGCTCAGCAAAGAACATGCTTACTATGCAAGCATGAGAACCCGAGTTTGCATCCCTAGGACTAATGTAAAAAGTTGAGTGCAGTGGCTCGTGCCTGTACTAGTATGTGTGAGGGGTTGTGGAGAAAGACAGTATAGCCAATCTGTGGACACCAGGCACAATAAAGAGATTCTACCTTAAAAATAAAGTTGGAGGGCAACAAAGAAAGACCCCTAACATCCACGGCATACTCGCAAACACATGTTCACACACACAAATATGTGCATACATATACATCAAACACACACACACACAGAGAGACAGAAAGAGAGAGAGAGAGAGAGAGAGAGAGAGAGAGAGAGAGAGAAGAGAGGGAGAGGGAGGGAGATGGAGAGAGAGAGAGAGGGAGAGGGAGGGAGGGAGGGAGATGGAGAGAGAGAGAGGGAAAGAGAGGGGGGAGAGAGAGAGAATGAGAGAGAGAAGAGAGGGAGGGAATTGATGGGCTCAGTCAACTGCAAGTACAAAGCTAGGCTAATCTAACACTTCACCCATGTTATCAGACTTATATTTCCACCTGTCTAATTAGCTTTCTTGCTGTCAGTGTTGTCTAAAGGCTGACCTTCCTGATGATGGAAAATGGCTACAACAGTTCTAGGTTTCATATTTACATCATCAAATAGTGAGAGAAGGGCTGGAGAGAAGGCTCAGTGGTTAAAAGTGCTCGCTGCTCTTCCAGAGGACCTGGGTTTCATTCCTAGTACCTAGGTGGCTCACCACTGCTTGTAACTCCAGATCCCTGGAATCCAGTGCTTTCTTTGACCTCCACAGTCACTGTGTGCATGTATATAACACACACACACACACACACACACACACACACACACACACACACAAATAAAAAGTAAAACCTTTAAAATGTGAGAGAAGTTTTCTTTCTAAGCTTTCATACACAAATCTGAAGAATTACTCTTGCAGAACAACTTAAGTTGAAGATAACCCAACCTGAATTCAGAGTCAGGGAAGTAGAATTTATTGACTGTATTAAGCCAACCAGTGATGGTTTGTGAAAATATGGGCGGGATATGTTTCCATTGGCTGCATGGGATACGTCAGGAAACCCAGGAAGGGGAGAGTATGGCATGCATATTGGGCACATATATTTGAATTATTTACATGTAACATGTGTCGTTGGCTGAAGGTACGAGAATACCTTGTGGCTGTAATGCATGAGTTTATTAAATCCTTAAGAAAAGTGAAGACAGACCATTCCAGCTGGCACAATGGTTTCTGGATGTCTGATTTCTTATGCTCAGAACCTCAGAAATAGTCACAAGTGGCCACAGGAGATCCAGACATGATCTGTTCAAATGAGGTCCAGACAGGAAGGAGGCATGGAGGCTAGAAACAAAACAGCCCTCTTCCTACACACTGTACAGCTCATAGAGGTGGGGGAATCTTTCCGCTGAAGCTTTGGAAATCAATCTTGCTTAGCTATTAGCCTGGATCATATGGGAGCTGTTGGATGCAGAGGATGCTGGGAAAATGAACACCTCAAATTTGAGAATGGCCTTGTGAAGTAGTCCAATATGACCATGCTTTGATAATTTTGTGCTAAAGATTTAGAAGCCAATGTGTTAAGATTTTTGCTAATGTCTATTGAAGATAATTCACAGAGTGTGACTTCAAGGATTTTTCTTAGTGAACTTGAGACTCATAAGGAGCAGCCTTCTTCCATTTATTAGTAACTTTACTATTATTATGATAAAATGCTATGGCCAGAAAAGACCTACAGAAGAAACTTTTATTTTGGCTTATGGCTCTATGGTAGGGAAGCATGGCAGCAAGTAGCAGACATGGTGGCAGGAGGGGGAAACTGAGAGATCACATTTTCAAATGCAAGGGAGGGGAGGGGGGCTGGAGGGAGGAGGAAGGAGTGAGGAGAGGGAGAGAGAGAATTGGAGGAGGGGTGATGCTCTAGCATGTCATAGCCCTCCCCCAGTGACTACTTCTTTCAGCAAGACCACATATCTCATGGAGAGATACAGGAGGAGGCCCAGGAAGCCAGGTGCTTTTCTTTACTGCTCTCCACCTTATTTTTTGAGACAGGGTCTTTTACTGAACTCAAAGCTCATTGATTTGGCTAAACTAGCTGGACAACAAGCTCCAGGAATCCTCCTGTTTCTATATCCCCAGAGCTAGGGTTAGGGGCAAGTGCCTCAGCATCTACCTTTTTGTGTAGGTTTTGGGGATCTTAACTCAGGTCCTCAAGCTTGAGCAGCAAGCATCTTGTCAACTGATCTATTTCCCAAGCCCTTGTGCTATCTTTAAATACATGTTCAGTGCAGTATTCTATAAGTGTCGACATCAGGCAGAAACTTATCAAAAGCAAACTCGGGAATCATCCTGCTCCCCATTTTCAGCACTAGCTTAACACTTCCCACTCAGATGTCTAAAAGAGTCTTTAGAAAAATTAGAAATTCCAAATACACCATCAATTAATCAGAAGTTTTTTTTCTAGATGGCAGAAAAATATTTCCCTACTAATTAATTGCCTAATCCTTAGGGCTCTAAACAAACTCTCAACGTATATTACAGATACAGCATCACTCAATAAATTGCAGTGAATATCAGCAAAATATCTCTGGCTTATTCAAGGACTAGTACAGGGAGGCCAAGAAAATGACTCAGTAGATTAGGGGGATCTTCAAGTGAAGGATGCTGAGAACAATCTGATCATATGCACAGAGAGAGAGAGACACACACACACACAGACATGCACACACAAGTACACACACTCACATACACACAAGCACATACAGACACAGACAGACACACATGCACAGAAAGACGGACAGAGAGAGAGAGAGAGAAAGAGAGAGAGAGAGAGATACATACATGTACACACACATGCACATGCACACATACTCACAGAAAGAGATACATGCACACACAGATAGATACACACACATGTACACACACTCACAGAGAAACAGAGGCACACACACACACATACAGAGAGACACGGACAGACACACAGACACAGACACACACATACCAATACACACACAGACAGGCACACAGACATACACAGCTATACACACAGAGTCACAGAGACACACACACACACGCACACACGCATGTGCGCGCACACACACTGTGTTTAGTTTTGAGTTATTGCAACTTTGATGGATTTTTTTTTCTCCCCTCTGACTTCCTTCAAAAACTTGCATAAGCCAGGTTTTCACTGCAGTTGGAAGCAGACTCCGTTAGAAGAAAGAGGCCAAGTAGCTGGGAATCAGTGACAAATGAAGCTGCGGGGAGAAAACGACAACTTCAGCTACTCGAGAGCAGAGCTACGGGGAGTCCTTGTGCAGTTTGGCCAGGCTGGGTCTGTGCAGACTTAGGTTTTGGTATTGACTCACAACCAACATTTCATGGTGCGTTAGCATTTATGAGGCATTCCGCTCACATTGCCAATTGGCCTGGGCTCTCATAAATCTCTGCCAGAGTGTATTTGGTATGTACAATTGTAGTGGGATGTAGTAGGTATTATTTTTGGCAGTCTAGCAGTCTCTCCTCCATCTCCCCCTTTCTGGAAGCTGACTCAGGCCTCACCACTAACAGTGTGCACTCACCTGAACCCACCAGGCCCTGTCAGTGAGTCCCCTTGGAGCTGTGATATATAGCTGTGTGGATATGCACCCACCTACCTCATTGCCACTCTCCGTTGTAAAGCTGGGAGAAGGAGCAGAACTGTAGGGCATCACAGATGAAGAGAACTCCATGACTCTTTTAGGCCCAGGGTCAATCTTTGCCTGAAACTAGATCAACTGGGCTGGCTGAGATAGGTGTGCCTGTAAACTGTGCCACTGGCTTAGCTTGCTTGAGCAGAGCGTCTTTCATTTGCATGGAAGAACCCAGGCTGGTAGCTTTTATTCAAGTTAGAATTCATCTTTGCAGCTTCTGCTTGGATGCAGCTTTGTGCTGGAGGCTCCCTGATGACCTCTCCAACAGCTGTGACACCCATTGACAGGCGCTAGAAGCTGCAGGTGGCTGCAAGTCCAAGTGTCTCATGTCCTTCTTGTGGGAAGGTCTAAAATGATTCCCATTTAATGAACAGGAAGAGTTTTGATTTTCTTTTGTATGATTTGAAATGCATTTCTGTAGATAAGAGATGTAAGTGCTGGCCAATGAGCTGTCTCGCAGATGTGTGGAGAGTGAGAGCGGTGTCATGCAGAGAGCTGTTTCAAGAGGTAAGAAGCAAATTTGCTTGAGGGAACAGGGACTGAAGTAGATTGTTCTGAGGCTAGTTGTAGGAGCATGTTGAAAAAATTTTTTTTTTTTTTTAAATAAAACACCAAAGCATGCATCCACGGGGTAGAAGTCAGATTGTTCTGGAAGGTAGCAAGTTCAGAACTTCCCATTCAACTTCCTGCTTCCAGGAGGCATTGGCTTTCAAATCTTCTCATTAGTTTTATTCTTTTTAAATAATACATCTATCTAATCCACATTCTTTTCCCCCATAGGTTTTGTCTAGAAAATTTCCATTCAGTGACAGAAAGTTCAGCCATGGGTCTCACCTGCTCACCTTGGTGCTCAGCGCTTACACCACCTTCTTTTGTAGGCTTTTAATTACACTTTAGTTAGCGTGTGTGTATGTGTGTGCATGTGAGTGAGCATGTAGACACATGTGCACCATGGTGCATACATGGAGAGCAGAGGGCAATTTGCAGGAGCTGGTACTCTCTCTTCAGTCCTGGGTTCCAGGGTTTCCACAAATACCTTTCTTTGCCTGCTGAGCCATTTTTCCAGCCCCCTCTCTTTTTAAAAAAAAATTTGCTAGTATATATTAATTATACATTTTTTGGGTTTCCTTATGACATTTCCATTCATGTATGGAATGCATTTTGAACATATTCGTTCCCATCACCCTTTTTGTGCCCCGTGTCCCTTCTTGGTGCAATTATGTTGTAAATTTGGTCTGATCACTAGTTACTATTTCCATTACCATGGTATTATTGTTGCTGAACTGTGCAATGTTAAAGACGACCACAATGGCTTTTCCTATCATGACTCTAAGACTGCCCAGGAATGGGCTTAGACTTTTGGGTAGTTGTTCATTTATCCCTATGCTCCCTCTCTGTTGGCTACAGAGCTTCTCAATAAGGCAAACCCACTATGCTTTCTGTTTGGGGGGGCGCTCTCCAGTCCTGCTGCACAGCTGCCCCTGGGATCTTCTCTCACCATTGTCCATTCTCACCTTCTCCAGCATGTCTCTTTGTTTTGGTGAAACACTCACGGTAAAATATTTGCCACTTCACTATTTTTTTAAAGACATTCATCAATTCTTAGATGTTCCACGAACCAAACATTCTGTAAAGGTACCCCGGGGATGTTGGAATCCTTTGTGGGTTAGTTTAGAAAGCTCACCAGATTTTCCTGTGTAGTTTGGAAGTCACCATATTCCCAGACTAAGCACACCACATTACATTTACAAAAGCTCTCACGACTGAGGCCAGAGGAAAGGAGAATTAAAATGTACAGGAGAGGGGATGTCTGCTTCAGAATGACAGACAGCTCAAGATTAGCAGAAAGTAACATACAATCTGCCCATGTACCCATGCTGATGTGTTTAGGGTATTATGCAACGGGAGATAATGCTTGGGCATAATTTTGTATAAAAGAATACACGGCTCTTTGAAATGAGGCTAACATTATCAAACAAGCCTAACAGTGTTTCCCTCCATGTGTTTTGTTGTAAAGATGTTTTTACATTGCTGAGAAGCTTTGGAGGACTACACAAAGAAAAACAGGTACCATTTCAACAGGTACCATTTCAACAGGTACCATTTCAACAGGTACCACTTCAACACCAGGTCTAGTGATTTTTCAAAGTACAGTGAAACTTCACAAAGCAAGTGTGATGAAATGTGGATTTCTGTGCCCTCTGTCTTAATCCAGAGCATTAGCTTTAGGGCAAGTTTAAGACCTCGACCCTATTTTAAGGACTCCTAGGTCCTAATGCCTTAGGTGTTCCATGGACCACAGTCTGAGAATCTGGGTTGGACTGAATTTTTGCCCGGGATCACCAGGTTTGTGTGAATCTGAAGTTCTCTCTAGTCACTTTTCACCAGACACAGGCATAAACAGCTTCAATTCAGAGGTTAAAGCATCAAGTCCAGAAGATACCTGACAACCCTTCGGTGAACTCTATTGTCAGACATTTAATCTGATGATAGAGCTTTCTAATCTTTTTGGCCTGCTGTTTTTTTTACTGAGGACGCTGGAAATGCGTGAGCCTCCTTCAGAGAGCAAGGGCTACCAGGGGAGAAGGTTACATAGAGCTGGGAATGGGCTTTTATAACCTGAAGTTAGGGAAAACCAAAAACCAAACAGGAGGACCTTGCTCTGACCCAAGCAGAAGAAATCTGCTCGGATCCCAGCCTGCCTTTGAGAAGAAGGCAGGGCAAGGCCGCCCAGGCTGCCACGTCACCTGCAACCTGACCTCACTGGATCCCGCCCCTGTCTCCCAGAGTCTCGAGCAAAGCGGGCCACTGACGGTAAGCGTTGCAGCCTCCGTGTAGAGCCATTGCGTCGTGGACCTTCTAGGGAGTCCGGCTCCTAGCGCGTCCCCCACGCGCCCGGGACGCATGCCGCATGACCCGCCGGGGTCGGGGTTGGGGTTGGGGTTCAGGATCGGCTCTGTGGCTTCCCGTCTGCACTTTGTCTTCCGTTCTGGCAAGCGCTGTGGCTCTAGGGCCTTGCACTGTGCGCACACTAGGGGACACTCCCCCTTGTGTCCGGGTCAACCCACCTCCTCCCCGCTCCGCCTCAATTGTCACCCCTGCTTGTCCATTCCTTGAATAGTCCAGCCAGGGTAGCTGTGTGCTTCTCCCAGACTCTGCTCAGGGACCGCCTCTAGGAAACACACCGGAAGGGGGAGCTTTGGGTAACACGAAAGTTTTTGTGTCCCTGAAGGCCCGCCTTCCAGGCACCTGGTTTTAATAAGTGCCTAGGGAGAAATATGGCCAGCGGCCTGAAGCATCCTCAAGAAATTCTGTCCACTGAAAGGAGACTTATACCGGGACTCGAATTGTACAGACGCACAGAGCAAGGGACTGCAAAACCCTGGTGCACTTTTCAACTTTATTTGTAGCCTAGACTGAGTGTAGACTGTAGCGATGCTACACATGTTAGAGCTGAGATCTAAGCCGCAGTTAAACACCTATTCATTAATCTTGAAGATGAGGGTGCACAATCATGCACGATGTATTCCCCCCTTTCCAGTTCTAATCATATAAAAAAGGCATATTGAAAAAAAGAAAGAAAGAAAGAAAACAACCAAGTAACCACCCTTCCTATACTCCCACCTCCTTAACCACAGGCACATATGTAACTAGTTGCAATTAGAGGTACTTTGCATCTTCTTTTCAAATTTTGGAAGTACAATGACAACCCCACAGAAGGGAAGTCTTAAAGTTCTGAGGAAACAATCTCACAATACAGAACTGACAGGAAGTCAAAGATTCTATCAGGCTTTTAGCCTATATCATAAAAGTTTAAAAGAGACAGGACATGAAAGGCTTTCCAAAAGAGCCTTATGAGATGTATAAATGTAAGTTCTGTATATATCCACATACATTTCTACTCCGTCCTTGCTTAAAGCCGAGAGGAAACGTCTATTTAGCACTTTGATCATTACGATCTTAAGAAAATAACGCTCACCCTACTATGTACTAGAATTTTGAGACCATTAAGTCTTCATAAAATTCTTCCTAATCCCTTGGTTGTCGTTTCCGCCTCGGCCTCCAGGCTGTGCGTCTGCTCCCTCTGCCTATCCTAGATTTCACTCCCTTGATACCTCCTTATTCAGATCTCAGGCCCATTTCCCTGACCTCGTGGGGCGCCATTTGGAATGATTGAGATCATTTGAATATTGCCTATCTCTGAGTGACAGAGAGAGACAGAAAGAGAGGTTGGAGAAGAGGGAGAGGGAGAGAGAGAGGGGGGGTTGGAGAAGAGGGAAAGGGGAGAGGGGGTTTCTGGCAAGTAGGGGTCAATTTTATTTGCTATTCTGAAGAACGTCACCCTCACTGCAGCCTCACTGTCTACTGGGGCTGGAATTTTGTCAGCCCCCCTCTGGAAAGGGTTTGTAACCTGGAGGAAACACGTCCGTTCTTTCTCTGTCCTTTGCCCCTTGCCTTTCCCCCTGGATGGCTCAGGCTCAATTGCTCTCTCATCTTTTGGCCTTTTTAGGGACTCACGTAAAACATTTTGTTTTCACCCCAGGAACTGGGACTGGAGGCAGCTGGGGCTTGGGGCAGTTCTGTTGGCTGGGAACTTTGGAGTAGAGAGTAGCTGGGGCTCTCTGTCTCCCACAGGCTTGGGGACAGGCAGCCGTATCAGCCTCCTGACCCTTTAGCACCTCCCGCATTTGGCTGTTCATGGGAGGCTCTAAGGTTGCTCTAAGGTTGGTGCATAGTGGGAGCGGCTTGTGAAAGATGTTTTGTTTGTGTTGGATTCCAGGAGAACAAAATAATTAGGGGAGTGACATGCTGTTAAAGTTGAGGCTTTTCCTCGTGGACTGGGCTACAAGGCTGCAGTCTGGCCTGCTTGCTGGCAGAGGACATGTAGTCCTGTGTGCCTCTGAGGATCCCCAGGCTGGAGGTAGGGGAAGAAACCTTGGAATTTCCCATAGTTCCTTCTGGACGGACAACTGTTGAGAAGCCCTGGAAATCACCAATGTGAAGTGAAATGCCTGATGCTCAAGGCAGCTCAGGATCTTACAGGGCCCCTAGCCAAAGCCCTATGTCAAGTCAGTGTTTAGAGATAACAGTGCTGAAAGAACCAGATGTTCTGGGAAATGCCAGTAGCCAGCTAGGGAAAAAGTTATTTCTTAGACTGTCCAGCCCAGCACCCGGCATATGGTGGTTGTTTAATAACTGCTCTTTGAAGCAGGAAACGTGTTTCCAGCCTGGCTGTGTCAGGGTTCTGCTAACATTAGATTTCATAAAAACAGACCCTGGAAGTTAACTGCCTAGGTTCACAGCCTGATCACGTCACTTCCAAGCTGTGTCTGTGGACAGCTATCAGTGTGGTGCTGATGTCCACAGAGTGAGCCATGAGGATCAGAAGGAGTGTGGCACATGGTAATGGGACAAGTGGCAAAAATAAGCATAAACTATAGACAAGGTGAGGGTTCCCTTATGAAGGAGACGGGGAGCAGGATCAGGAAGATCCCATCAGCTATTTAAAAGATGAATGGTCTCATAGTCAGACTGAGTATGAGGAGTCATTATTTTGGGGCTCCTTAAACTGTACACGTGTTTGTAAATGTTTTAGCATTTGCTCAGTATGTAGTTAAAACATGAAACCTGCACTTTCCCATGCAATGTGCTGCCTTTCAGTCCTGCGAAGACCACGGAGGCATTAACTTGGACAACCTGCCTTACTCTTGCATGACTTTGTGAGGAAGTGTTGTTATTACTTCCAGTTCACAGGTGAGAAAACTGAGGTTGAATAGCTTGTCCAACCACAGGATTTCTCTGAACCTCGAAAGAGAATTTATCCTCTGGCATTTCCCTGGGTGACCATGCAAACCCATCTCTCCTCCAGGTACGTTTCTCAAGATACATTTTGGAAATGTACCCACAGACTAGGCATCCTAGAAAGGAGAAAGCCTGGTGTTCCACTCTACACTTGATGCCTCCCACCAGAAGGACCAAGCCCAGGAGGCTGAGTTTAGGTGTCAAGGCTGGAGTCTGCCTATTTTCTTCCTGTGGCTGGTCTAGGCTCCAGGTCACCATGGATTTATAGTCAATGGAGAATACAGTATCCACTTTGAAAGGAAGATGGGTGAGGATTTCACAAGAGTCTTTGAAGAGTTGGAACATTACTGGGATGTCTTCCTTCTAACTGATACACACTACTCTTTTAAAGATCCAGAGAAGGCAGAGGCCCTCTTTCTATTTATTCTTAGTTACTATCGGCTACTATTTCTGTTTGGACACTGTTTCTTTAAAACAGAGTCCTTTCGTTTAGGAACGTCATGTGTGTCATTTAACACTAGACCATCCAGATAAACTCATCTCCAGGACTGAGCAAGCTCTCATGGGGGCATTCAAGGATTCTAGTAAAATCATAGGCTCCCCATATCAAAAAGACATTCTTGTGATTTTTAAAAAGCTAACAAAACAAGCTTAATATAAAATGTACCATTTACGCCATTTTTAGGTGTTGAGTGGTAATAAGGAAACTGATGTTGTTGAGCAACAATCACCACCAGGACTGTCCATCTCAAAGACTCCATTTTGCAAAGCCAAAACTCTGAACTCATTAACAAGTAACTTCTGCAACCTACCCCTACCAGTCATGGCCCTTCTATTTCTCTGCATAGCTTTGACTAATCTGCACATCTTATATGAGCCTCACAAACACCTATGCTTTTGCACCTTGCTGATTTTATTTAACACAATGCCTTCGAGGTTCAGCTGTGCTATATATCAGAACCTTCATTTTAAGGCTGGGTCATGCTCCACTCTGTAGATATACCATTCATTATTTACTATTCATTCGCTTGCCCATTGATACTCGGGCTTCGGCCTCCGTATAATCAAACTCTTCAGCCCTTGCCTGGCCTGGCCTTCCACAAGTGATGGAGACCTCATGGATCTGCGTTAATTAGGTCTGAGTTGATAGAGAAATCCACAAACCCTCTCCCTAAACCGAGACATCAAATTGAGTCTCTAAGTTCTAAATTTCATTTTGAAGTGGCCACAGGTAGCCACAGTTGTGTACTTGAGCGGGACTTTGTGGGAGGAGCTAGGCAGTCGTTCCTGGTGGGGCTCCTGCTGAATTCTGTAGGAAGAAAGGCTACCTTAGGGGCAGTAGTTCCATGCTGGGGCCCTGTGCAGTCCAGGTCTTGGCAAAGCCTCGGGTATTTCCATCCAGAGGTTGAAAAGTCAGCTAGACTGATTGGAAATCAGGCTTGGATTGCATAGAGGAGGAATTTACTTGCTTCCCAGATACATACTGATTGGTGGCTACTGTTGGGTCATAACTTTGAATGGATAGAATGATAGATTAGAAAAAGGCTAACGGGGCAAGGTGGGACAGAAGCACGCAATGTAACTCAAATATCACTTTCCTCAGCTCCCCTTTCCACAGGGCCCTTCCCTTCTTCCCAAGGAAAGGTTTTGAGTCAGAGAAAACCAGTCTTGTAGTTCATAGATATTCCATGTCTTCAAGGCTGTTTTAGCAGTAGGCACCTGGTACTTTTTATTCAGGGAGACTAGCTTTGTCTTCCGTACCCGTGGGTTTCCACTCTGTATTGAGGTGCTGCAGGCAGCACAGTGTGCACTCAGGGTGGCTGAGAGGTCTTTACAGTGCTGGAGGGAAACAGCTGCCCTCAGCATCTCCATGAGGGATGTCCATGAACTATTGGCCTCAGTAGTTCATAGTTTCAAAGTGAGGTGGCGCTTCGTGCCTCTCCATGACGTCATATCTTTGGGATGCTGGGCTTTCACTGGTTGCCTGATAAGCATAGAGTTCCTTGTAAAATTCAGCAGAATAAGAAACAGTAATAGAGGAGACATGGGGGAGTTTCCTGTATTTTTGATTGGCACAGTGGTTATGTGGATATTAAGTATATTAAAATTCCTTGAGCTGTTAAAAAAAAGAGGAATAGTATTCTTGTTGATTCTCAATGTTCAATAAGTAATTGTAATTAGTGAAGAATGGAATAAAAATAGTACATTGAAACTTTCATATGTACTAATTTTTCAAGCAGCTACTAAATTGTTAGGACATAGATACTTAATTCATTGACTTAGCAAATAGAACTATTAGTATTTGTTCCATTCCAGGGCTATCATAAACATTACTGACATAGTAAAGACACGTTCCAAGAGAGTGTGGGAATCTCTGCTTTATTCTATCAGAAACTACTCCAGATGTTGTGTTTACTTTTTAGTATATCAGACACAGGATTGGAGATGAGATGGCAAAAGAAATCAAACACTACTTAGAGATCTTCCAAAGTAAACACCTGCATTGGTTAGTGTTAATCATCAACTTGACACAATTCCGAATGACCAGGGAAGGTAGTCTCCGTGAGGGATTGTCCAGGTTCTGTCTGTGAGCATCTTAGTTATGTTAGTCGAGGAAGGAAGACCCACCCAGTGTGAGTGGCACCTCTCCTTGGGTGGGGAGATCCTGGACTGTATACAGGGCACAAGCTGAGCAAGAGCACACACGTGTCCGTGGAGTCATTGCTCTGTGACTACTGCCTCACTCTGCCATCTCCAGAATGATGTGATGTAATCTGGAACAGCGAGCCAAGCCAGCCTTTGCCCATTCAGTTGCTTTTGCCAGGGTATTTCACCACAGCAATGGGACAGGAAGCTAAGACCCTTACATCGTTTGGTCACATAATGAATATGGATTGGCTGTATAAAATCCAGAAAGAGGCAACGTGGAAGGAAAAAGCAGTCCATTCTATCACCCAAGGTCATGAGAACTGCTACAACCTGGTGGATAATTTTTAGATTCTTTTTTCCTGTGGTGGTGGTGGTGGGGGGGACAAACTCAGATCATATATACTCTACTTGGTTGTTAATTTTAAAATTTTATTGTTTTATAGTCATCCTCCCAGTCAGTGTGTATATAGTCCAAATCACATGTAATGAATATCCATTGTTACTTTAAATAAACGACAAACCATTTCTAGGGAGAAATGCCTCAACTCTGAAACCTTTGCTGCTAATTGTAGGGTGTTTGCACGAACAGTGGCCCAACTCTGCCCCCTTGTGGCTGAATGAGTATACACTGAGAATAAGTTTCTATCACTTGTACAGTGTGAGGTAGGACTTGTATTCTGACACAGAGAATAGGGAATGAGATCATTTTAAGGAGTTCATAGTTGATAAGAAGATGTGAAGCTTATATAAATAGGTGAATAGCTATGAAATAAATGAAAGTAATTGTTGTCATGGGAGCCACAGTTAAAATTCCATATTGTCCTGATGATTAAAGGTCATGTCACACAGCAGCAGTTAACAGAGGTAGCAGACATTATTGATTGCTTGTGACCCAGGAAGTGCTCTTTGCATTTTTCATTGAAAGCATAGAATTTATCTCTTGTAGGCCTTTAAATACTGGTAGGATTTTGGCCTAGAGGGCTGATGAGATGATAGAATGGAGGGAGGGGGGCTGTGCTCCATGCAGACGATGGAGGGAGGGGGCAGTGCTCCATGTAGAGGATGGAGGGAGGGGGCAGTGCTCCATGCAGAGGATGGAGGGAGGGG
>NW_022196897.1:90727048-90754863 GCF_008632895.1 Mastomys coucha
GAGGGGGCAGTGCTCCATGCAGAGGATGGAGGGAGGGGCAGTGCTCCATGCAGAGGATGGAGGGAGGGACAGTGCTCCATGCAGAGGATGGAGGGGGCATGGTGCTCCATAGAGACGATGTAGGGATCTGCACAGAAAGGAACAGGCCTTACAGATTCCTAGGGGTGGACTGGGCAGTGACATGAAAGGTCTTAAATCCCATGCTAAAAACACGACCTTATTCTGTTGACAGGTAGAGAATCAGAGATCCGAGCTTTTTGACGGGCAGTAATTGGATCAGAACTGGACCTTGGGACAGTTATACTTCAGCCTTGTGGAAGATGAGAGAATCAAACAGAGGGACCAGTTAGGAGGATGCAGCAGTAGTCCAGCTGGGCTATAAGGGGAAAAGGGATGAATCTGAAGTTGGTTAGGATGTCAGCGATGAAAGTTTTGCTGTTCTTGGAAAGCCACAGTAATATCTGGTGAGCTTTGAGTGGAGGCTTGATTGCCCAATTGCTTTAACTCAGCTATACTGAAGCTTCCCATGCTGGCTTTTCCCTCTCCCCTAAGAAAGTCATTATTTTTAGGACACCATGGAGAACCATCATCTAGCCTTTAGTGTGGGCTTTTGGAGCAGTGCAGCTACCCTACTCCGTAAGAACAGGCGGGACACCAGATCCCTGTACAAAGGAGTGATCCTGCAAGCTTCCCTTTTCCAGTGGTAAGATGGTAGCTGGAAAACGGAGTAATAATGCTTCTCTTTTTCCAGTGTGAAAAAATAGCAGGAGTTTCTCAGAACAGGAACAAGCAGGATTTGGATTCCAAGGGTGGCAGAGACCTGGCTTTGTGCTGTACAGGAAAGAGCAGCAGGTTTGAAGTTGTTTTAAAAGGTGGCCTACTTTATGAGATGATGGAGTTCAATGTGCCTTTCACAACGATCAGGTTTAGTTTACAAATGCTTCTTAATATCCTAAACACCTGCAGTTAGTGAAGCTCAAAGCAAGACCTGTCATTCTCCAGAACCTTCTTGGTGGGTTCAGCTGCATTCTGAGGATGTGGCAGCCGGTTCTGAAATGCAAGCTAGGAACATAAGTCGGTACTTATCCATACAAAGCTAGGGATGAATGAGACCTCACTCCTCACTCTGTGTGGTCTGTGGGACCACGTGGACATGTCCTTGGAGTTGGAACAACAATGGTGTAGATAGAAGTGATTCTATTGATGGTGTCTTTCTCTGTAACCACCAGACTTTTCTGCCCCAGTGGTCCTTTAAAATTCTGTTCCTGGAGAAATTTCCTTGCGTTATAGCACATTTAAAAGATAAACTAACTTGGATGAGGAAGGATATACTGGGTAATTCTAGGGTCTAGAATTCGGGAGGCTGTAGATGACTTTTACCTCTGGATGTGAGAGACTGTTTTCCTGCTCGTGAGCAAAGAGGTGTGACTGAATACCATACATAATAAAGTGAGTTTTGAGTTTGTGGATCACTAATTAACATGCTTGAGTTGTCTCCAACCTTACTGGAATCATAATTCAAAGCTGATTTGGCATTAGTATACAACGGTATCATATTTCAAGCTCTATCAGATCTCAGTTATGTACTTTATCACTTTTTAACTGTTTAAATGACATTTGTGTTAATAGGATCTAGGCTTTAACATCAACAGGCAGATGGTTGGGACAGCTCATGGCTACTTGAGTTTTCATGGCTAATTGGGCACACATGTACTGAATTTGTCCCTCTACTTGGAAGTGAAGGATTTTTACTAAATATGAGCAGATTTTTTTCTCTCCCAATACCAGGCAGCTTATTTTCATCTGCTTAAGTAGTCTTAAAAACACGAACCCGTTTTTCAGCATCGTGTCTTAATGTGTTAACAGTTTTGGTTTTAAAGAATAGATTTCTTTCAGTGGCTTAAATGAGAATTCACACAAATCAGAGCCTTTTAATTAAAGGCAATATGTTTTCATGCCAGATATTCTGAAGAATTTCCAGTGACCCAAGAAGGAACACATTTCTGGGCTGGAAGTATGCATCCAGGACCCTTCAGGAGCCTGGCAGAAAGGCCTGATGGAGGATTTGAAACAGGAAAAAGATTAATAAAAACAATGTCAGGGCAGTCTTCAGCTTAAATGACATGGGTAGTAATATAATTTTCTATATCATAGGATGGCTTTATGAAGCATTGATGTTGCCAAATACTTCTAACCCAAACTTGTACATCTGACTTCCTCTGGCTTTGGAGTTGCAAAGACATCCCAGGAAAGCTGGATATTTTGAACCTAAAGCTAGCAGAAGTTACTATGTTTCAAAACAATTACAGGGGGTCTGACCTGCAGACTGGAAAACAAGAGACTTAGATGTTTGAAACTGGAAGGATCCTTGAAAACTCTTAATGTCCGGTCATTACGGAGGCAGCTGTTGGGAAATCGAATATTCCTTGGGTGAAACAAAAAGACTTAGGGTACCAGAAGGTAGATGGTTTCTAACTTAATCACTGCCTGGCTCTTAACTCGCAAGTCACCAAGCATGTGATCTCTCCGTTGCTGTTTGCTAGTTGTTCCAATGGTGACTATGTGGACTTTAACCAATGCACAAAGCTTTTGCCGGGATCCTGATGAGTGGATACAATGGATCCCTTGTCATTATTTGCATCCATTCGTTTTCCCATTTGTAACAGTTACAAAACCACTAAAGCAGTGTGTGTGTGTGTGTATATGAGTGTGGAGGTCAGAGGTCAACTTGAAGCAATTTCTATAATTGGCTCTCTATCTTACTTTTTCAAGACAGGCTCCACCACTAAACCTGCAGCTCACCTATTTCTCTATAGCAGTTTGTCCAAGGCTCTCAGGACCCACCTGTCTTGGGCTCCCAGTGCTGGGCTCCCAGTGTGTGATACCACAGTCAGCTTCCATATGAGTGTTGAGGATCTCAGCTTAGGTCCTCCTTGGGCAGCAAGCAGTTTACAAAGTGACTTGCTATGGATCTGAATTAAAATGTGTAGATAAAGACCAGCCTTCCTAATGCTGTGGCGACCCTTTAATACAGTTCCTCATGTGGCGGTGCCTCCCACCCTAAAACTATTTTCATTGTTACTTCATTACTGCAACTATGCTACTGTTATGAATCATAATGTAAATATCTGTTTTCTGATGATCTTAGACGACCCCTGTGAAAGGGCCAGTTGATCCTCAAAGGGTCATGACCCACAGGTTGAGAACCACTGCCCTCCCAGCCTTGCTTCAGTGGTTAGTTAGTACTTTGCCTGGGTGAGGAAATGTTCCCTGGATAGCAGAGTCTGACAGATGGACTGACTGACTAAATGAATGGTCCTCTTTGCTCTGCTTTTCCTTCCTCCAGAGAATTGTGCTGAAAATAAAACAAAACATGTGGCTAGGGATTGTTTAAGAGTTTTAACCAGGTAGAGCATGCTGGGACCTATCCAAGTTTGAGCTGTGTCCTTGAACACAGTCTATTCTGATAAGGGTCCCAGCTTTGCATGTGAGCAGGGTGTCTGGTGGGGTTTTTCCTGTGACAATCGGATCGGCTACCTGAAACCCAGTTGTAAACACATCTCAAAGCCAGAGATACTTCTCTCTTCCCTTTTCTACCTCCCACTGCTCCCTAGTCTCCTTCTGCCTCCTTGCCGATCTTGCACATCTGATGAAGGGTATCCCGGGAAGCTAAGAAGGAGAGACTTCCTGTACATGGAGGGGGAGAAATGACTAAAGTCTCCCATTCTTTCAAGAAAGGAAGGTAGATTTTTAGGTTCCTGCCCTCTACATCTGTGTGGTAAGCCGAGGTGACCCCTGGCTGTTAGAGCTGAGAACTGACACATCCAGAGAGCAGAGTGGCCTGCAGGGGAGGGAGGTGGTGACCCCTAAGTTCAGCTGAGATTGACTGACTCTGAACTAACAAGCAATAAACAAACGGTGGTGATCTGGAGGTGAAAGAAGTTGCCTGAGACCCACTATTGTAGTGAGGACAAGAGGACATTTGATAGTAGGCAGTCAAAAGTGGTGTAGTCCAGTATGGAGCAGGGGTTTCTGGCCTCATTGGCTTTAGCCACAAACAAGTTGGCTTTTACCCAACGTATATCAGACTTCAAGGTATGTTTACTTGAGGCCAAAAGAGAGCTTCCTTCTGATACATCCCCCTTGTTCCCTGAGATAAGTAAACTTACGTTCAACGTGGAGAACTGTCGTGCCCCATGTCACAGAACTGAGTGGCAAGGTCAGGACCCAGTTCCCTTAGTTTAACACCTTACTCTAAACAGATGGGTAGAATTAGTTTCATGAATGTGAGGTGCATTTATTGAGCACCTACTGGATATAGCCATGCAGTCTTCCTTTCTTTCCCTTTCTTTTGTTTCCTCTCCTCTCCTCTCCTCTCCTCCCCTCTCCTCTCCTCTTTTCTTCTTTTTTCTTCTTCTTCTCTCTTTTCTCTTCCTGGAAGGTTAATGCAGCTGTGACATCCATTTGGTGCCTTAACTGCCTGAAAACCTAAGAGCCAGCAGGGGCTTTCTTGGGTTACCCCAGCAAGAGATCTTTGCAAGTTAAACACTATTAACTTTAATGAAGCAGCTTTGATGGCAGGGAAGAGACACTGTATTTCCTTAACAATAAACTACTCTGACAGATGAAAACAAACAGGCTCAAGATAACATATAGCATTTCAGGGACCAGGCAGAACAGGACCAATAATGAGCAAAGACGGATGTGAGTGAGCATTACTCAAAAGCGGTGTTTCTCCATCTGTTGGGGGAACTTGTAGAAGGTGGGGCCGTCCCAGACACCTTTGCCTGGGAGGAATTTCCAAAGAAGCCCAGTTTCACAAAGGGGCTCAGGGGAGACTCTTCCCTCCACAGTAGCCATGGGGTCTGAGTGCTGCTGGGATCTGTGTGCTCTCCCTGCCAGGGCTATAACCTGCCTGTCGCTGACCTCTCTGTGCACTGAGCTTCCCAGCTCCAGGAACCTGGAATGTGCGACTGCTGTGCAGAGGGGAGCAGCTGGGACTTCCTCTCTCTTGACAATTCCTGATCCAGAACTTGGCCTAACCCAGGTGGGAAACCAGCAGAGCCAGTCAGGAGTAGGCTAGGTTTAGTGCTAACACCCATTGGAGGCTGTAGAGAGGAGTGTGCAAATTGATCATACTTGTTCATTAGCTGCTGAAGCATATTTCAGCTGCACTATAATGATGGGTAATTTAAAATAAAATTATTTCAATTCTCTATCAAGCCAGGTCAATTCCCTGTGTTACATGCTTTCCTTGGGGGCAGCTTTTGTATATGTGGTGTGGGAAAGGATTGCGCAATTGTGCTTTTGGACAGTTGAATAAGTTTGTATGTGCTTTTTTTCTTTTCAGCTCTACAGCCTTCCCACAGAGGTAGTTTTTCTATTGTTCCACTGTTTTGCCTGGGGCCACATGTGCATTAGACATCAGTCAGGACTGCATGGATGTCAAGGGACTGAAAGGTGTGTATGTGTGTGTGTGCCTGAGAGAGACAGCGAGACAGAGAGACAGAAAGACAGAGAGACAGAGACAGATAGAGAGATAGAGAGACAGAGACAGATGGGGTGGGGAATGGGTAGTGACTACGGAATTGCTTGCAGAGATGTACTGGTAATTCCAGGGCTCTTGTTTAATCAAAATGCCAAGTTTTCAACTCAGAAGAGTCTTTTTAGCAAGATGCTTAGTAAGTTGTCTACTCTACTGCTTTTGTAAGGATAGTATTGTTTATATTATGTAGGCACTTACACAAACATTTCATTCCAATTTTAGACTTTAAGATTTTATTTGCTCTCTCTCTTTCTCTCTCTCCCTCTCTCCTTTCTCCCTCTCTCTCCCCCCCCCTCTGTGTGTGTGTGTGTGTGTGTGTGTGTCTGTGCCACAGTGCATATGTGCATCTCAGAGGACACCTTCCAAAGGTCAGTTCTCTCCTCCCACTGGGATTTCCAGGGCTCAAACTCAGGTCACCTGGCTTACGTAGCTAGCACTGGTCTCCAGTGAGCCCTCTCCCTGCCTCTAATTTTGTTCTTAAATGACACACTAGCATCATAGGTGCTTTTGTTACTGCCTCTGTGCTACAAGTTAGGAAACCAAGGCTACGAAACATCCACTTACTTCCCCAAGGTCACACAACTATTCGCTGTCCTCCCAGGGCCTGTGCCTGTCCAGCTGTACCCTGCTGCCCTGGGTTTCTGTTGTGAGTGCGTGATAGCAGGAGGGGGAGAGGCCTTGAGCCGACCTGACCTCAGGGCAACAGCACCTCAGCAGCAATACTTACCAGGCATGCTCACTGCTTTGCTGATGTTCGCCCATGTGATGTCACGTCACCATAACAGTGACATTGTCAGGCTTAAGGAATTCTAGTCTGCATGCCATCACGGACTTATAGTTTAGAAAGATCTGTTTAACATCTCTGGGCCTTTTCCCTTATCAGTAAAAAAATGGCGGTCATAACTCCTTCACAAGAAGGTTGTGAAGATGAACGAGATAGTACAGAATGCCTGTTCTTTAGAGGTGACTCCAGGAAAATGACTATTTTATTATGATGCTGAAAGCTATTGCTATCTTTGCTTTACTGACAAGAAAACAGAGCTCACAGAAACTGGCCAAGCACACGTAGTAAGTGGAGAACCTGGATTCACTCATATACCTCAGCCACCATTAATTTCAGTCCCTGGAACCTTGTTCTTACCCAAGAGCAGTGAGCTCCTCCCCGTGTGGGCCTATGGATAGACAATGACCAAAAAGTCCAGGCAATCCAAGCTTCCAGCCATGTGATACGGAGACACTGATACACTTGGAACACTAGACACTGTACTGTGGATTCTGACACTGGATCCTTTCCAGTGCTAAGACAGTGGCAGGAAGCCACCGCACCCAGTCAGCCTCCACATCCCCCTACTGAAGAGCAGGCAGCAAGGTGTGCGCATCAATTCCATGAGTGCTTCCACATAGGAACAGGCTTTGTAGCAGTTGGTTTGGTCCAGATGCATGCTAAGGCAGGCCTTCTGAGTTTGTGCAAAGTCAGCTAGGCTAAGCTAAGAGGCTAGATCAGTCGCTTGTATTAAATGCATTTTCAACTGGCATTTTTGTTTTGTTTTGTTGTGTTGTTTTTTTTTTCCGAGACAGGGTTTCTCTGTGTAACCCTGGCTGTCCTGGAACTCACTCTGTAGACCAGGCTGGCCTTGAACCCAGAAATCTGCCTGTCTCTGCCTCCCAAGTGCTGGGATTAAAGGCATGTACCACCACAGCCTGGCTCAGCTGGCATTTTTAATGTGATAGATTTTCCAGGATGTGACCTCATAGCAATCTGAGGAATTTCTGTAACTAAACTCAGAGTTCCTAGTCAGATTCCCCCCATGATTTCTTCTCAGCCGCTTAGAGACTCCTTGAGGCAGTCAACCAATCCTAGCGTCACATTTGAACCCATTAGGAACTCAGGGCATGGGGCACTTCAGCAGAGGCTGTGTCAAAGTTTTCATTGTACCTGGCCTAGAACTTATAATGCCCAAGTTTGAAAGAAAAGCAGACATTCTGATTGATCCCTCTTATACCCTTGGGTGACATTAGATTTCTGTCTGATAGATACACTGGGGAAATTTGGGCCAATGAGGACCACCTACTTTAGGGCTGGGTGGTTATGACATATAATTAGCTGCAGCCATGTGTTCATGGCTCCAGACAGAGGGGAGGGGTGACAGTGCTCTCTCAAGAACATGCTTTCTTATTGCAGTGTGAGACTGCCTTTTAGAGGCCAGAGTGGAGTTGTGGGTCATAAATGGCAGCCCAGGACCAATTCCCAGTGACCCGTTTGGGTTTCTACAGAATCAGAGTTGTTCTCAAGATGCTTTGACTCTGGCTGACCCCTGGCTGAAAACTGACATTGAGCATTGTAATTGTGGGCTGAAAAGGAGGGATGTGTTAGGCTCAGAGCTGATGCTCCTGGTCTCCTGTCCTTTGTATATGTAGGAGAAGTCACAGTACAGCTGACATCAGAACTCTGTTGAAGGTGGAAGTCACCTTCATGAGAAAGCATCCCCTGATTGTGAATAGAGTATGCTCTAGCGCAGAGGGGAAGCCCTCCTGGGTTTGTTTTTGAAGCAGGAGGATGCTGGGAATCTCTGAGTGCCACTCTGCTCCCTCCCACCCCCCATCATTGTGGAGTGGCCCCCTCTCTGGTGTGCCTTTTCTCAGCAGTGACTGTGTGCTTGGTTACACATATTCACATCCTTCAAAGGCCTTGGCTGATTTGCTTTATATCAATTTTAGTAAAAGGAGACCATCATGGAACTCCTTCTGCCCTGGTAATTACTGATGGCTAACTGGCAGTAGCCAGGAAGCTGCACTGAGTTAGCAATCTTTAACTGCAAAGCATCTCAAGCCACTGCCCTCTAGTGGCTCACTGGAAAACATTCGCATCCTAGGACTGGGCTGAGAGACCAAATGCAAACTGGATTCAAACAGAATGGGTATAAGACTAGGATGATTCCACCAGAGGTTCTTTTATTGTTGAGGATAGTTTTCACTGTCCTAGGTTTTTTGTTATTCCAGATGAATTTGCAAATTGCTCTTCCTAACTCTGTGAAGAATTGAGTTGGAATTTTGATGGGGATTGCATTGAATCTGTAGATTGCTTTCGGCAAGACGGCCATTTTTCCTACCTTAATCCTGTCAAACCATGAGCATGGGAGATCTTTCCATCTTCTGAGATCCTCTTCGATTTCTTTATTTAGAGACTTGAAGTTCTTGTGATACAGACCTTTCACTTGCTTAGTTAGCGTCACTCCACGGTATAACAGAGGATTGGATACAGGAAATGTGGTGCATTTACACAATGGAGTACTACTCAGCTATTAAAAACAATGAATATATGAAATTCTTAGGCAAATGGATGGATCTGGAGGATATCATCCTGAGTGAGGTAACCCAATCACAAAAGAACACACATGGTATATACTCACTGATAAGTGGTTATTAGTCCAGAAGCTTGGAATACCCAAGATACAATCCACAAACCACATGAAAGTCAAGAAGAAGGAAGACCAAAGTGTGGATACTTCAATCCTTCTTAGAAGGGGGAACACAATACCCATGGAAGAAGTTGCAGAGACAAACTATGGAGCAGAGTCTGAAGGAAAGACAATCCAGAGACTGCTCCACCTGGGGATCCTTCACATATTCATTCACCAAACCCAGACACTGTTGTGGATGCCAGCAAGTGCTGGCTGACAGGAGCGTGATATAGCTGTCTCCTGAGAGGCTATGCCAATGCCTGACTAATACAGAAGCAAAGGCTCATAGCCATACATTGGACGGAGCACAGGGTACCCAATGGAGGAGCTAGAAAAAGGACCCAAGGAGCTGAAGGGGTTTGCAGCCCCATAGGAGAAACAATAATATGAACTAACCAGTAACCCCAGAGCTCCCAGGGACTAAACCACCAACCAAAGAGTACACATGGTGGGACTAATAGCTCCAGCAGTATATGTATAGTAGAGGATGGCCAAGTCGGTCATCAATGGGAGGAGAGGCCCTTGGTCCTGTGAAGGCTCTATGCTCCAGTGTACAGGAATGCCAGGGCCAGGAAGCAGGAGAGGGTAGATTGGTGGGCAGGGGAGCGGGAAGGGAATAGGGGGTTTTGTGGAGGGGAAACCAGGAAAGGGGAGAAAATTTGAAATGTAAATAAAAAAAATACCTAATAAAAAAAAGACTAGGACGAGAGCTGAGGAAGTGGCTCAGTAGTTAGAAGTGCTTGCTGTGCAAGCATGAGGACCTGAGTTCAAATCCCCAGTACCCATATAAAAAGCCAGGAGTGTTCATATGCACCTCTAACCCCATTACCTAGAGCAATAGGACAGAGACAGGAGGGTCACTGGATCTTGATAGGTGGCTGCCTTGCTCCAGGTTTTGTGAGAGAATAAGGGGAATAAAGTCAAGTGACAGGGTGGGACACCAGATGTCTTCCTCTGGCCTCTGCATGTGCATGTATGTATGTATCATACAGATATCTCAATCTCTTTCTGTCTCTGTCTCTCTCTCTCTCTTTTTCTATGTCTTTTTCTATGTCTCTGTCTCTGTCTCTCTCTCTCATACACACACACACACACTAAAATTGAATAAAATTTATCTTGGAAAGGGTAGGATGACTTGAGAAAATATAGCCCCCAGTCCTCACAGCAGAGCAACCCCTTGAAAAGAATATCTTGTATTTATGTTCTGACAACTTCATATGTGTATGCAATGTATCTTGACCATGCCCATAGCAGCCCCTCCCTCTGGTTCTTTTCAGTTTACCCCCTCCCACTTTCCCATCCCCCTTCTTTCTTTGTAAGCACTCAGTCCAGTTACCCTGTCTGCCGGGATGCAGACTGATCACGTTGGCCTGACCTTGTGCAAGTCTGACAGAGCACCCTTACCGACCTCTGTGCCTTCTCCCTGGTCATTGATGAGCCTGCATGGGATCTAGACCAATTCAAACCGTTCTCATACAAAGTGAACCAATAACCCCCTGCCCCCCAAACTTCATTCTGGGCTCTTTGTTCTTCCTTGGGACTGTGCCTTCAAAGCCTCTCAAATGTCTCAACTGTTTGTTCTGCTGGCTCACTGGTGACACAGTTGATTCAAGGCCTGCTACAAAGTTTCTTTTCCTTACAGAGCATCCCTTTGGCACTGACATTTCTCATTCTGTAACAAGTATTCTTTTTTGGGGAAAAAAAAACACCCTTACTGTGTGGAGATGAAAATGCCATCATCCATCGCATATGCACCTAAGATCTGGCTTTTCCCATTTCTTCAAAGTGAGGACAGATCTTAATTTAATATGCTAAGTTGAACTGTGTGCTCCCTTCCTCAAGATTTTAACTTTACCCTTAAGTTGACTCTTGCCTACTCTGTGACCTTGCACCCTAATTTTTCCATTTACTTCCTGGACTGCATTTGAAGTGCCTATAAATCAACTCTTAGGTCAGCTCTTTTCTTGAGATGAATAATATTTGTATTCTTGTCCTGCAACATGGTTTTACAATGATGTCAATTTATTATTTTTTGGCAGGCTAGACTTTCGTTTTGTTTTGCTTTCATTTTTCTTTTTCAGTGTTGTGCACACAGCGAGTCTTTCTCTTAGCCTCAGTGATGATTACTTTAAAGAACAAACTTTTCACTTCCTGAGGCAAACCCCAGAAAATGGCGTGTTGTGAAGGTCTAGGTCAGCGGACCCAGTCTGATGTGGGTTTAAAGCAGTACTGGGCCCAGTTAGGGACTGTCACATGGATGGATAGCCAGAAGAAGGGAGACAGGGACCCTCATGAGTAGACTGTCACCTGATTCTTTGGTTGTCCATGAGCAGGCTTATTGCCTCCTCCCCAGTGTGCAACCCTGGTTAACTCAAATCACACACTTTAATCACCTCATGGTCATTGGTTTCTTTCCAGGGACTTTCAGGTTGCATGTGGAAAAGTCAGTGAAGCAGAAACCAGTTCTGATGACCTTGTCCCTGAAACCACAAGGGAGGGAATTCAGCATTGAGAAGAGGGAGGGTGAAGCAGATAGGATTTTTTTTTACTTCAATGTTATCTTCTAAGAGCTTAGCTTTTCATAAGAGCCCAGCTCCCATGGTAGCATTCCTCCCCCATATGAAAACCCATACAGTGGTTGTTTGTGCCCATTGTTTGCTTGTGTCTTTATGAGATTACTGTGTCTAGTGTTCTCTGTTGGTGGACTTAGAGTTCTAATGATTTATGCCCTTCCATAGTGTCATGTTCACCCAGCTGAGTCTGGGGATTCAAGAGAATTAACACAGTAGGGTCTTCAGAGTGTTGAGTCACTCATGAAATGTCTAGGGCATGCCCCATGTTGACTGTGGATCAGTGCAGCAAGAGACCAAGAGACAGGTCCCTGAAGCCAGGTGACCTTCTTGTGTGACTGAGCAAGTCCTGTATGCTTTCTAAGGCTTGCAATTATTTTAAAATGGAAATTAGAGGTGTAGAGTGAGGGTTGAGGTGATGCCCATAAAGTCTTTAGCAGTAGTGTTCCATGAGTGTCAGTCAGTACAGTGTGGGGAGGAAAGATCCACTTAGAGGATCAGCACTCGTCATGCAGACCGAGTCAGAAAAGCCTGAGTTGGGACCCCTGCCTCATGCATAGCTGGGTGATTCTGGAAACCTCACATGACCATGTCTGCTCAAACTCAAGGTTCTTGGGAAGCTTGCATTAGATGGGGGTGTTCTAGAGGTGGCACGTGGGATTCAGCATGTTAGCTGGTTCCCCATGCTGTAGGCATCTTGGGGTGTTAGATATTGACTCTAGGAAGTTTTTCAATCCAGTGTCACTTGTATAAGGCACACAGGACGAAAAGAAGTCCTCTTAGGTGGACATCCTCCCTCCAAGTGCACATCAAACATTTATTGCTTTCTTTCAGGGCTAAGAAGATGGCTCAGTTGTTATTTTTTCTGTTGCCATGGTAAAATATACTAGCAAAGGAAACAAAGGAGAGAAGTCTTATTAGCTCACAATTCAAGGGAAGAGTTCTCGATGGTCAGGAGTCATACTGGCAGGAGCTCGAGGTAGCTGGTCTCATAAACCCAGTGAGGAAACAAAGAGTGATTGATGTTAGTGCGCAGCTCATTTCTATTACACAGTTCAGGATCCTAGCTCAGGGAATGGTGCTGCCCACAATGACTCCAATTTCAATGACCCTAATCAGGATTTTTCTGTGCAGGTACGCCTAGAGGCATGCAGCCCATGTGGTTCTAGATCTCGTCAAGTTGGCCATTGAGATTAATCACTACAGTACGTACAGTACTTGCAGTATAAGTCTTGAGACCTGAGTTCAGATCCTAAGAACCCACATAAAGCCAGGTGCAGTAATGTGCATTTGCATTCTGAGAGTTCCTACAGGGAAATAGGAGGTGGAGACAGGAGACTCTTGGGAAGTGCAAAAAAGATGGAAGCAAGAAGAGAAGTGACACCTGATCTCCACAAATTACCATGACATACAGGTTCCACACAACTATTGTGACATTTAGCATTCAGGTACCAAATTTCTGTCTCTGTCGCTGTCTCTATGTCTCTGTCTCTCTGTCTCCGTCTCTCTCCCTCCTCTCTCAACAAGATATAAAACAAAACTACAAACAAAAATGTCCATTTCCTTTCAGAAATCAAAACCCTAGAAGCCTTTGGCTCCATGGTGTAAATATTGCTGTTTTCTCAAAGTTAAACAGATGCACTCATTGTTACAAAACAATGGATGGAAAGTTCTCCTAATCCACTCCCCATCTAGAATAAAAAGCCCGGACTGGGGAGTGGTACACAGTGCTGGTGAAGTTCTTCTGGGACACCAAGTGCTTTGGGTGTCAACAGCATATTTGGGAAGGTGCCATTGCTGTGTGCCTTTTGGGTGTCTTGGCCTCACAGTCCGTACCTGTTGAACTTCTGGATAGAGCTGAGTCCCCTAGAGGATTATGCTGCTTTTGTCAATGAAGAATGAAGATTCTGACTGTTGCTTGCTGTTGGGTGGTGAGGTGAGAGAAGGAGACCAGTGTCACGGAAGCTATGTGAGAGCTCACTGAGCCAGGCAGGTCCATGAGGGGCAGCGACACCCTTCCTGGTGTGACCAGTCTGCTCTCTGCTTACATACACAAGCTTGATTTATAATCACAGCCGGACAGCATCTGAGTCTAATTACCTGGGTATATGAAAGTTCAGAGCTCTCAACCAAGTTAGCCATTCAGGGATGCACTTTACCAGAAGCAGATGGGAAAAATAAAACACTTTAGTTTATGAGTATTTTTCTATTCGGGGGGGAAAGAGAAAGAACAAAAAGAGTTGCCAAATTGATCCTTGTCAAGAGCTAATTAAATATTATTCATGATTAATTTTGATGTTGATGTATTCAGTGTTTTAACAGTGTCATAAATATCTGGAAGAATGAAATAACTCACTTCGAGTAGTATAATAAATCATGCACACTTCTGTCCCCATGTGGCCTCCTGAGCTAGCCTGACTATTGTTTTTAAAAATAATATACTTACTAGTGACTTTTCTGGAATGCTCTTCATGGATGTGAAACAATTCCTAATTATACTTGGAAGCTGCCATTTTATCTATGTAAAGCACTTTTATAATTACAGAAGTTATGAACCTACTGCTTGGAGATGAGATGGGTTATCATCAAGCAAAGGTGGTGTATCTAAGACCTACTTTTGAAAATCCAGGTGGGCTTGAGGAGAGGCAGATGGGTGAGAGTATAAACGAAACAAGAGCAGCCTTAAATGCTTGATTATTGAAGCATGACAATAGACCCATTGGGATTTATTGTAATAGTCCCTACTTTGGTGCATTTTTTTTTTTGTAATTTTAGATAATATATATTTGAGTAGTATTTTGTGATAAGGAGCTCAGGGTTTTTCTTTGAAAACAATTTTGGCAACTAGCCCTCATTGTAAGCATATATACATTACTAATCATGTTAGAATATATACTGAATCAAGTTTGGGGTTGATAGACTAATGGAGGTGATGAAAATAATGACCTGTAGCTTATATTCAATTGAATGTCAGCGGCAGGCAGTGCATGTGGTAGATCTTTTACATCCTCATGTGCTCTCTAAGGCCTATGTGTGCAGCTCAGAGATAGAGTGCTTACCTAGCATGGCTGTGTTCAATCCCTGGTACTGGGAAAATGACAGGTTGTTATTTAGGTTAAATATTTCTGACCTTAGTTTGAAGATGAGAAAGAGAAACTTACGGAGATTAAATTATTTGATACAAGCTAGTCATTCAATGGCAAAACGAAGTCTTTGATACTCCAAGGTAATTCCTTTTAACTTTTATTTTTAAAGGGACTACATTTACTTACAAGATTGGGCTACAGCCACACATTCAAATCATTTGAATTGGGAGGAGACTTAGAGATGTTGTAGTCCCAAATAATAAGTAAATGATATGAATCCTCTGGTCCCCTATGCCAGTGATGGAAGACATTGCAAATCAAACACGGCACTTACACTGATTCAAAATTCTATTCTACATGGTGTCTGAGATAGCTTAGATGGCTCGGAGTTGTAATCTGGCAGAAATCAAGCCATCATTTCTATTTTCTTACTTCCTAACAGACAACCAGAGAAAGCCACAACTCTCTCAAGGTCTCACTACTGGTCATGGGCACAGTCCTCACTGCTCCTGATATGAGCTCTAGGTGGCTTCTTCCAGGAGCTTTTCCCCATGTGTTCATTAACAGGCACTGCTTGGAACAATGCAATATCAATACTGTGTCTTTATCAGAGAGAGTGACAGCGTTGCCCAGCACTAAGATTTTAGAGCTGTGAATCAAACCAGGTCAGTTCCCAGAAGCAGCTGCTGCATTCCTAAAACAGCAACAAAGCCTTAGGCCGAATTTAGTCAAACAGCTGCACTCTCAGGCCCCACGGCCTCTAGCAGCAGAAGTCTACAGTCCCCACTCACTCTCCTCAGGGACAAATGTGGACGGCTCTATTCTGTCCAGTCTAGAAGCATGACATAAAACAGCTGGCTTTGACAGCCCCTCACCGCCCCACCTTCCCCTGGCTTGGTGGACGTGGAAACCACTCAGTTGACCTGTGACGTTCCTCTCCCAAAGGACATCTAGATTCAGACTTCTCACATGGTCTTATGCCTCTGTCTCCTTTTCTGAAGATGTTTGGATCCTTGGATGACTCTGACATACATTATTTACCTTGGCAGCAGAATTTTCCTACCTAGAAATGTGTGCTTTCCCCAAATCTTATATCCTTTGGGAATTTTGTGGATGAGTTTCTGCTATCCCCCAAGAGATCCAGAAATGAGGCAGGAATTTTGAGTGGAATTTGTGTCTGTTTAAAAAAAAATGTATCTGTGGATTAGGCAGCTAATAGGCTAATAGAAACCCATGTAATTTCCATGATAAGTGTAAAAATAACTCACCTATATCCTGTTGTGAATTTGTACCCAGTATGCGGGATACAGCCATATGTACATTAAGATGGAGTTACCTATATTTTCTTAGGTAATTCTTTTTGCTGTTTGTTCCTAATTTTTAATCATCAATGAAGAACATTGGGGCAAAGAATTATTTCAAACAAAGACACAGATCAAATAAATATGGGGGGAGAGTACAGAGTGACCTAGTGGCTGATGAAAACAGTGTAAAGAAGCTACTAGTGAGAGATGAGCTTCAGGTTGGGATCTGCATATGCTCTTACTGGTTGGAGTTTTAGATGAAACCTGTGCATATGGAAGAGCGGATAGAGACAAAAAGGAGAACAGTAGTAATGTCGTTTGGCTTTGGATGGACCCACCTGTGCTTTGAGTTAGAGACTCAGTTCCCTACAACGCTGTTTGTGTGCGTGTAAGGCCAGAGGGATGACTTTAAGTGATTTACAGGTTTATGCTTGCTGTTGTTTGTTTTCTAAGTTATGCAGTACTGGGGAGATGGCTGAGTCAGGAAAGTGCCTGCCACACAAGCATGAGGACCCAAGTCAAGGTCTCTAGCACCCACATTAAAAAAAAGCTGGATGTTGTGCAAATCTGTAACCTTAGCACTTGGGGTCATGTTAGGGCAGAGACGGTTGGGTCCTGGAGCTCATTGGCCATCCCCTCTCTCTCTCTCTCTCTCTCTCTCTCTCTCTCTCTCTCTCTCTCTCTCTCTCTCTTTCTCTCTCTCTCTCTCACACACACACACACACACACACACCACATTCCTGTCTCTCACACATACACACCTGCCTCACCCCCACATCCTTGCTCTCCCCCACACACAGACACACAAACACAGACAGACAGACAGACACACACACACACACACACACACACACCAGCTATGCATTCCTATTAAGTTGCGGTTAAACTAGATATTTATGCTTCTGAACAGTGAGTTAAGGAAAAGAGAGATAAAGAAGTAAAGAGAGCATTGAAACAGGAAAAGGAGACAGTGGCACACTGAGTTACCTTCCAGCCTTGACTTCTACTCTGCCTTAGAAGTGTGATGCAGTTTTATGTAGTCTCAGTCTCTTAAGAATGTTAGCAGTACTATAGACCTACCTGTTATGGTGTGTGTGTGTGTGTGTGTGTGTGTGTGTGTGTGTGTGTTTGCCAGTGTGGTTCATGTGTCCTCGTGTGTGGAGCATGGCAGGGGGCAAGCTCAGGTACCATTTCTCAGGTTCTACTCACAAATTTACTTTTTTGTCTGGAGATAAGGCCTCTCATCAGTCTGAAGTAAGTTGGCTAACCAATGTCTGCCTTTTTCTCCTCCCCAGCATGGGATTACAAGTGCAGGCCATCATGTCAGCTCTTGTTATGTAGGCTCTAGGGACTGATCACAGGTCCTCTCTTGTTTGCAAGTCCTTCCTGACAGTTTTCCTGACCTTCCCTCTTAACATGAGCAAAGTGGCTTCCTTAGAAGAGCCACACTCATTCACAATGACGATTTGACTGTGTTTGTGAAATCAAGACCATTGGTCATGCTCTTTTATGTCATTTCTCTTTTATCCTACTCAGGTTCTCTGGGGCAATGTGGTGCCCCTTATGCAGCACAGGGAGAGGGTCCCACAAACGATGACATCACAGGAACTCTGGAACTTAGAAAAAAGGGAGGAAGGTGGCCAGAGGGATGGGAGTAGTCAATCAGAGACAGTTGCCCAAGTCTGATCCAGAGAGGAAAAGAACTCAATTGACTCCAGGTAGGTGGTCATGGTGCCCTGCACCATGACAAACAGCAGTGACCAGGACAGGTAGACAGTTATTTGGTCAGGCTGCAGCATGGGGTGAGGGGAGAAATGGGAGAGTCGGGTCAGCCTATGAAGGGTTTGAAAGGCCTTACAGAAGAGTTCACTTTTGGCAAGCATTGTCCACTATGATGAAACAAACTTTGATACTGAGAATTGTGGTGAATACAGGCTTTGGAGTGTGCCTACGTCATTCAAAGGGATGCTCTCTAGATCTCCAACAGCTTGATCAATTCTGAGGGCTTTTTCTTGAGGAAGTATTCCTGAATTTGCGGACCAGAAGGGTATCTACTGCCTGAGATGATGACAATGATGATGATGACGACAACGATGATGTAATAATAACGTGATGATGTGACGATGATATGATAATGATCATTATGCTGTGATGATGATGACATGATAATGAAGTAATGATGACAATGACATGATAATGATGAGATGATGATGATGACAATGATCATGTGATAATTGTGATGACATAATAATGATGTGATGATGATGACATGATAATGGTGTGATGATAATGATGATGACAATGATGACAATAATGATGATGATTTTGTTTTGTTTTGTTTCTGAGACAAGGTCTCCTGTGGTCCAGGTTGCCTTAAATTCTACATAGCCAAGGATGATCTTGAGCTCCTGAACCTCCTGCCTCCACTTTCCAGGCGCTGTGATTACAGGTGCAGCTACAGTCTGTGATGATAAACATAGTGTCCCCTGACTCTGGGAGCTGGGAATGATGGATGACTGCCTTGGGTGACCTCTAATGCTGAGTCACAGTTACAGTAGGTAAAAGCTGACTCCCATTCTGAGCTTCTTCATACTTGAGAATGCATGCATCGCAAAAGGCTGTCTTCATATATTTAAAAACAGGCATGCTCCTTGCAAAAAACTCATCACTCTGTAGCTTTGTTCTTTATGATCACTGTAGAATAGCCACTGCCAGACCAAAGAAAGTAACATTGGAGCATAAGAAGCACTGGAGCACAAGAAACAGGACTTAGTCAGCAGTCATAGGTGGACTCAGGGATTTCTAGAAGAGTTGGACTTTATGGACAGAAGATAAAGAGTGCCTGAGAGCACATACCTTTATTGATAAACACAGCTATTTAAAATTATGGCCCTGAACACCAACAAGCCTCTGCCACCTGCTCTAGCCCTGAAACAAAACAAAGTTCACCTCTCTTGCCCATTGTAGAGGTCAACAGCTTCTTTCTTATTTTTTTACTTTAAAAGATTTATTATCTAATGTGTGATGTGTGTGTGTGTTTTCTGCATGTATGTCTACATCAGAGGAGAGCATTTGATCTCATGGGACTACAGTTATAGATGGTTATGAGCTGCCATGTAGATGCTAGGAATTGGACTCAGAACTTCGGGAATAGCAGCCCGAGCTTTTAACTACCACTTTATCACACTTTAAAACTTGCACTTGATGCCATCCATTTGAAGAGTTAAAAATGAAAAGATGCTGTCTGGTAGACTCCTTGGACTGCCCAAGGTCAAGATGTTATCATTGCTGCTAGCTGAAGACCATGTGTCTCTGTGCCTCCCTTCCCCGCTGTAAACGGAGTACACCTCCTTAGAAGAGTTGGGATAGGGGAACTAAGTTGAAAGAAGGTGGCAATACTCTTGGACGTGTTGGATGAGCAATGGGTATAGATGCCATCAGATGGTGTGTTTGGAGGTCATTACCACTGCCACCATAGCTTACATAGGACAGAGCTTAGTGAAGCTGAGTGTTTCACTGGGAGGAAAGTGAGCCTCCTTCCACAGTAGGCACATGGATCTGAGTGGCAGGGCGGTTAGCTGATTTGGCTAAGTCCTTGGCATGAACTGATGGGGCAGGCACACAGACACCAATCTTCCAGCGGAAACCTTGCATTTTTTTCTACTGCCTGACTGCATCATTCTCATACCAAGGGCACCTCTGAGAGACATCTCCAGAAAGAGTCCAGCATCTTTCCATAAGAGAATTGTCTGCCTTCAGTGAATCCAGATACTGCCAGCCACTTGTGTCCTAACATGAGACTGCTGGGACACATTTGGTTTCCTGATAAAGGACTTGGCAGGCATGAGACTGCTGGTGGGAACAGCCCAGAGGACTTGTCACTGATGTCTGACAACTCCTGGAAACCCCAAAGCCACTCAGGTGAGCTCCTGAGCTCCTTGCTGAATTGGATAAATCGTTACTATCAGAAAGTGGGGCTAGCAAGAGCTTGGTGATACCCTCCCACTTTCTGTGTGGTTCACAGTTTGTGCATGGATTGGGCTGGTACCACTGATGTTCCTATCTGCCAGACATTCCTGTTTAGGGTATGGCCTTCAGCACATCTGGTGTGGTCACTACAGTCTATGGGACTAGATTATCCCTGTGAAGATTCTGATCTTATGACTTCCAGGTCATTTCTTATTAGAATGGGCCTAACATCCCAGTTCACATTGCAACTTAAACACTACCCATTGAGTCTTTCAGAGATCAGTTTACAGTGCCGGAGGTCTCTGGTATAAGCTGTTTTCCAAGTGTCCTGGAGCAGTCAATTCAGTCTCATGGGACCATCGCCTCATTCGTGTGATGAAAGGCTCACCATCAGTGACAGCCAAGAGGTTATGTGGTTTAAACAGTAGGTTGGTCACAAGTTAGGGGAACTGAAAGGAACAGTTTAACCTGGTATGCAACTTGGTAGGTTGTGGAGAAATGCATTTATATTTTTCCCTTTTGTAAACATTATTTTTATAGGCAATACCAGGGAGACATCTCCAGAAAGAGTCCAGCATCTGTTGTAAGTGGTTTCTGGGGCTGGGAATGTGGCTCATTGGGTTAAAATGCTTGTCATGCCATCCTGAGAATCTTAATTCAGACACCCAGGACCTGTGTTAAAAAGTAAGGTGGAGACGACAGCATGTCCCTGTCACCCAGTGCTCCTACAGCAAGGTGGGATGTGGGCACAGGAGACTTCTCCCACCTGGACAGTCACACCAGCTAGCCTGGAGTGTGCAGTGCAAGAGCAGAACCAAGGAGAGATCTTGCCTCAAACACGGTGGAAGGTGACAACAGATTCCTGAAAGTCGTTCACACATGAATGAACATATGCATACACACACACACACGCACATGCTATGGCACATGCTACATGCATATACACCACACACACACTACACAGCCCCCACACCATACACACACACACACACACACCATACACACACTCACACACTAAACAAAAAAATATCTCAAAACAAACCAGGGGGAAGAAAATTAGTTTTGATAGATTATCTTTTCATAAAGGCAAAAAGTCTCTTATAAATTAAAAGGTGTGCTTTTTTTTTTTTTAAAAAAATTCTTTTCTTCAAGGACTATTTTTAAGTGGGTGGTTCCTAAGAGGTCAGAGATCTTAGGTCTGGATTGAGAGCAGGAATACACATCCCTCTCCCCAAAGGAAGACAAAAACAAAATAAAACAAAACAATAACAAAGAAACCACACACACAAAAAATAGGATCCTGGCATGACTTAGAACTACAGATTCCGGGTCTGGGCCATAGACTCAAGTCGCCTCCATTCCTGGCTTGGGAAATTCTGCTGAATCACCCGCCTGTGTGGGGTGATTTTGCTGGAGCTAGGTCGGGTGTGGGAGGTGAGCCACTGTGGGTGGGGTGGGATAATCTCTACCATGAAATGAGAGGAAGTCCAGGTCCTTGGCAAGGACTAGCCAAGGGCTAGATCTTCCCGTTTGGCAGGTTCTTTGGTGCCCTCTGATGTCATCTTGCTGACCCCTTCCTTTCCAGGGCCTGGTGGGTCACTCTTGTCATGCTCCTTGATCAAAGCCATTCCCTCTTTGCACAAGTTCAAACTTCTTTCCTTATTCAGGCTGCTCTCTTCCATTTTGGGGGTGTGTATCTGGGGGAAAGTGTAAAAATTTTATCAAAATGTAATCCTCACACCACAGTCAAAATGCTCTGCGTGCTCACCTGAAGTAAACTGTTGCATAGTCTTTAGTACGTTCATGCCTCTAGTGTGGCCGGTCAGCTTAGAACATTTTCACCCTGAAAAGAAACTTGATTACTTCAATTCTGACTTTACTTCTAGATGAGTGTTTCTCAACCTGGGTATCTTGACCTCTTAGGAGTTGAATGGCCCTTTCACAGGGGCCGCATATCAGATATCCTGCGTATCAGATATTGACATCATGACTCATAACAGTGGCAAGTTGCCTTTATGAAGTGCCAATGAAAATAATTTGTCACTACAACTTGAGGGACTATATTAAAGGGTGGCAGCCTTAGGAAGGTTGAGAACCACTGCCTTAGATAATCTGTATAAATGAGATCACATACTGTGTCATCTTTCTTCAGCACAGAGTTGCCAAAACTCATCTGTGTTGAAGCATGTTTCGGCGCCTCATTCCATTTTGTTCTCGAAACAATATTTCTCTGTGTTGGAATCCCACACTGAGTCGTTTCTATCTGGAGGTGTTTGGAATGGTGCTGCTAGGCATTTGTGTATACAGCTTTCTGATTTTATTTCTCTTGGGTGCACGCCTAGCTATGGAATCGCGCTGGGTCACAGGCTAACTTGCTTCTAACTTTCTGAGGAATTCTCAGACCATTTTTGCGAAGTGACTGCACCAGCAATATAAAGTGCTCTGTCTTCTCTCTCTTGTTGTCAACACTTGCTATTCTCATTTAAAAGCCTTAGGCCCACTCTATTGAGAGTGTAAAGGAATCTCACTTCCTTCTCATGGGGTATTCTTCCACTGTTAATTCTATAGTGATTCCCAAAATGTATAATCTGGCTTATTTCATCCTCCCTAGGGCATGCATCTTTTAAAGATTAAAATGCATTACTATTGTTGTTGTTGTTATTTTCTATAGAGAGATGACACTGCAGTAAACCTCTGAGAACCCTTTCCAACATATTTACCTTATCAGCGGGAACTTTATAGACACAGTGGAGCCCTGGGAAGGATTAAGGAAGAAGCTATCTTTGGGCAAGAGCAGCCCTGAATCCTTTTTCTGGTGAGAGATGAGACCAGGGTTGGGTGCATCCTTGGGTTTTCTGCCTTGTGACACCAGCAGGCCACTGGGCATGGCTGTCAGAGAAGAAAGATTCCTGCTGTCAATTAGACATTGACTGTGGCCTTAGGGGTGGGCTTATAAAACAGGCTTGGGTCCCTCACACCAGAACCTAAGGAACTCTTGACATGGTGCCGTGTGAGGAATGCATTCAGAATTTCACTGAAAAACATTGACTTCCCTTAGACTTAGTGAATGAGGAAAATTATTGTACATGGTATGGACAACAATGAATCAATGTCCACTTGGGGGCACTTTATGATTGAAATTGAAAGCCCCGCCTCTCTCTTTCTCTCTGTCTCCCTCTGTAAGGGGCCCATTTTTTTAAAAAAAATCTTTTTAAACAATCTTCTGGACATATCTAGCTGATTAGGGTTGAAAGCCAACTTCTTTCGGCAACAGCTCAAGTTGTCATGAAACTCATTGTAGATCAGTTCTTTGCAGATAGAATATTAGCTGTCTTAGGAACTATGGCATCGATGGCATTCTCACTGGTAGCTGTGTTTTGGCAGCCGTTGTTTTTGTCCAACAATACAAGATAAGTATGGGCTCCGTTACATGGATTTAATTCCCATGGCTACCTTACAAGGTATGATTATCACTATCCATGCCTTACAGATCAAACAAGCAAACAAACAAATAACAACAACTCCCAAACTTAGCTGTAGGGAGGAGCGTGAAGCATCTGCGCAAACTGATAACAACATCTCTCTGGTCAAGGAGACTGGGATGATGATGTTCTGGAAAATACCACTTAAGAAAACCAAAACAAACATGATAACTAGGGCCCATGGAGATTGCTCGGTAGATAAATTACTTTCTGTAAGCCTGAGGATGTGAGTTCAGATTCCTCAGCCTGTCATCCCAGAGATGGAAAGTGGAGACAGGAGGATGCCTCAGGGATGAGGGCTAGCCAGCCTACTCAAATCGGTGAGTCTCAGGCTCCGGGGGGGGGGGAGAGAGAGAGAGAGAGAGAGAGAGAGAGAGAGAGAGAGAGAGAGAGCTTGTCTCAGATGGAGAGTGATTGATAGGCCAAATACACCTAATGCCAGCCTCAGGATTCTACACACACACACACACACACACACACACACACACACACAGAGAGAGAGAGAGAGAGAGAGAGAGAGAGAGAGAGAGAGAAAGAGAACAGAGACAGAGATAGACAGAGAGAGAGAGAGAAAGACAGACAGAAAGAGAGAAAGACTTACGAACAAACGAAAACAAATCTGGCAGTTTTATACAACAAGAGACCAGTTTTATGCAACAAGAAACCAGTTTTATACAACAAGAAAGGTTTATTAATCTGGACCGTCTATTGTTTGAGAATATATGACTGTTGTCCTATTCTAAGATTACTGTATCTGTTTTCTTTTAAATGCACTGGCTTGCCTCAAGTCAGGCTGCCTCTATCCTTCTGTCCCCACTGCTGGAGGGAGGAGGTTCAGAATGAAGTGAGACATTTCTCATGTGCAGTGTCAGGTACCTACCCAGGGATGGCAAAAGCCAAGTTCCCTGTCCACTCCACCTTCCCTGCACCCCAGAAAAATACTGTGAAAGGCATTCAGAGATGTGGAGGGGAGGACCATGGTGTGCAGGCATGCAGTGGGTGACTGAGGAGAGTGGGATTCTCGCATGGCAGCCCCTAGAAAGATGAAGAACAGATCTGGGGGTGGTCCAGGACACCAGTGGAGCGCAGGTTTTCTGTTGTCACAGATGGCCAGGCTCTATACCAGCTTTCTTCTAGAAATTCTCTTATGGCAAGGGCTGTTGTCATAAGCAGATAATTAATTACACTCTCTTAAGATTGAGAGAAGTGAAGTGAGTGTTAGGGGCAGTCTTGAGTCCCTTTTGGAACTAGGCTGTCATCCCTATTGAAGAGATGAGTTTGCAGTCTTAGAGAAGTAAGAAAAATCCGTTGGTCTCATCATGACCCGGAAGGCAGAGTCATGGCTCAGTGCGGGGTGTATTTTGTTTATATTCTGAAGTTTAGCATTCTGGGTCCTGCACTTACCTGTGGGGTTGTGAGTGAAGTCTCTGCAGTTGTAGAAAGAAGGCTGGGCTGCAGGCAGAGTGCTTGGAACCTTAGAAGAAGATCTGGTTCAGGCCACGGTTTCCCTACCAAGATGCTTCAGCCCCAGGGCGAATGAGTGTTCTGCTTGCTGACTTTATACCCCAAGTTTTGTGTGTGAGACCTGAGTTGGGATTCAGATCCTTCTACCAACACACTCATGGAAGGGGTCTGCCTTCATTTACAACAGGAAGCTGCCCTGCCTATTGTCCTGGGCTGGTAGAAGACTGTGCCTAGTCTGGTAAATGGAAATACTGACTGCACCTCTTCTCCCACACTGGTATCCCCTTTCCTCCTGTGCACCCCTAGAAGGCCTTCCTTGCCACCTTGGCCAGCCACCCTCCTCAAGACCCCCGTGTTTTAAGAAAATGCTTTCATCAAGTGCCCTGAATCTTTGCTGTTTGTTTGGGGGTCTTCAGTTCCAGACTCATCTCTGGAAAAAACTCTCCCCAGGCCGTGTTGACATCTCTCTGAGGCCAGAGTTACTCTATCAATTCTTTATTAAGACCAGCTATTTTTTATTTATAATGCCTATGGGTTCATTAAAAATGGCACTTCCTATAGGGGATACCAGCAAAGCTTTTAGCCAGTTTTTTTTTTTTTAAATCAAGTTGTTAGAGCGGATATGAATATTTTAATACTGAGAAAAGAGCAGAGCCTTCATAGAACTTAATTTGTTCTGGAATCTAAGTGACAGGCTTAACAGGGGTGCCAAGTAATTCAGTGTAATAAGTCCTGATAGTGGAGTAAGGAATACAATGAAGTAGACTAGGGAGCTTTCTAGAAGGGCCCCAGGGGCATTCTCCTGGCTCCAGGACCCACTCGGTCCTTGTAAGATCGAGCATAGCCACAGGCGATATCCAGTTAAGTACCAGGAAGCCAGAAGAGTGTTTTTGCAGAGTCTATTTTTTTAAAACATCAGTGAGATTCTTTTCCCCAGCGGCTGGTCTTATTAAATTATGTACAAAACCAAGGATAAGCAAGCTCACAGCTGCCCATCACCAGAGTGTTTGTGCCTTCAATCTTGATTACAATGGTAGGATTTCTCAATGTAGTTTAAACAATGTCCACTTGGGGGCACTTTATGATTGAAGTTGAAATCTCTCTCTCTCTCTCTCTCTCTCTCTCTCTCTCTCTCTCTCTCTCTCTCTCTCTCTCTTCCCCCCTTCCTCACACTGCTCCTTCTCCTTCTCTCCCTCTCTCCCTTTCTCCCTCACCCTCTCCGTATGCCTGTCTCTGTCTGACTGTTTCTCTCCCCCTCTCTGTGTCAGTCTCTGTCTCTCCCTCTCCCTATATGCATCTCTGTCTATTTCTCTTTCTCTTCTGAAGCTGGTCTTGCTTTTTAAAAAGCATCCTCCCTCCCAAAGGAAATAGTTTATAGGTGAAAACACTTAAGAGCAGTACTGACTTTCTGCTCTTCCTTGCATGAGTGTTTAGCATAAGAGGCAGACTTCAATACATAGTTAAATAAATGTACACCCAAAACACCAGAAAAAGAAAACCTCCCTTGAAGTTTTATTAATATGACAAATGGCAAAAAGCAAAAAAAAAAAAATAATAAAAAAATTAAAAAAAGGATAAAAAATTATAAAGTTAGATATATGAGCAGGGAATTGGAGGACAGTGTTTCTCAGGATGCCCAGCATGTAACTCTCCATCTCTGAAATAGGTGGGGCACAGAGGTCTAGTCAAGGACAGTGCACTGCTGCCTGGGCATAAGGCCAGGTCCAGATGGTCTTTGGGGTCTACCTACACTTGGACAGTTTGGACATCATAGGAGGCTAGTTTGGGTTCCTAATTAGAACATTTGCTAGAGAACATTGTTACACTATGGGTGCACTATTAACTTATTCTACTGTGGAATAAAACGAAACCAATTATGATCCTATTTATACAAAAGCACCTGTCTCTGCACACCTGCCCTCAGAGATGCAGAGAGCACCTGTCTCCACACCTGCCACCAGAGAAGAACACACCTGTCTGTGCATACCTGCCCTCAGAGATGCAGAGAGCACCTGTCTCCACACCTGCCACCAGAGAAGGAGAACACACCTGCCTATGCACATCTGCCCTCAGAGATGCAGAGAGCACCTGTCTACACACCTGCCCTCAGAGATGCAGAGAAAACCTGTCTACACACCTGCCACTGGAGAAGAACACACCTGTCTGTGCACACCTGCCCTCAGAGATGCAGAGAGCACCTGTCTCCACACCTGCCACCAGAGAAGGAGAACACACCTGTCTATGCACACCTGCCCTCAGAGATGCAGAGAGCACCTGTCTGCACATCTGCCACCAGAGAAGGAGAGAGCACCTGTCTGTGCACACCTGTCGAGAGAGAGAGAGAGAGAGAGAGAGAGAGAGAGAGAGAGAGAGAGAGAGAGAGAGAGAGAGAGAGAAAGAGAAAGAGAAAGAGAGAGGGAACCTGTCTGCCCCCCTGCCCTGCCCTCAGAGAGTGATTCACAGAAGAAGATGGCCTGACTGTTTCTACAACTCAACCTCATTCTGTTTTCTCCTGTGTTCTTGAGCCGTCATTGGCAGGATTTTTCCTGATTCTCTCTTCACATCTTTTATATCACTCTGGCTTTGCCATCTCATCAAACCTTGCTCTCATTTTTTCCCTGCTTCCCAGCAAGGGAAGGGAAGAACGCTAGCTGTTGGGTGTGCTTCCTTCCATACCATACTCTCTACCCAGAATGCTCAGTTGGGCCTCTCTCATCTCTCACTGGCTGGTTGGCCTGTCTCTACACAGCATCACACTAGCTGGTGCTCTCTGTTCCACGAGGGTGGGTCTCAAGAATCCCCTCCGGCGTAGCCAACTCCTTGTCAAAGCCCTAGGTCACCACTGTGACTTTGTACTGTCTGTCCACTGGAGGAGAGATATCAATCCCCCCCAGAACACTGTCATTTTCACCAGGGAGACAATGTTTCCAAGAG
>NW_022196897.1:90755254-90763417 GCF_008632895.1 Mastomys coucha
TTTAGCTATGAACTCTTTTTTTTTTTTCATTTAATAAAGAACTCAACTGTATACCCAGACCGATTGCATCTGGATTCAAAGATTTGTGTGCATATCATTATCTAATACAGCCATCAGAATCAGTCCCAGCCCTCTTTGAGATGACATGTACTCATTCCCCATTCACAGGAGGAGTCTGACTCCCTTTTTCTTGACCCTAGTAGAGTTGACCTACACAATACAATGGAAACAATGCCCCCCTAGTCTCTGCCTTGGCCCTGAGAGCGGCTCAGATTGTGTGTCTCTGTCTACTCCGCTCTTGCCTAAGACCTCCGCATGCAGAAGCTGCTTGCCTTCCTGCAGGGTGTGAGAGGTGGCAGCTTTAGGACAGTGAAGATCCTCCTGCTTGGATGGCAGCAGAGATTACTCCCCTGAGGTGCTCCAGTGAACCCCAGAATTGTGGATGTGAAGGCTGATCCTTTATCACATTCCAGGGTCTGCTGGAAGACTCCCAGTTGCCTGTGTCAGTCAGACTGCTCAGGCAGACATAATGGAGCATTTTGTCCTTCTCTCTTGTCCTTCAGGTAAGCCAATGTCAGTTTTAAAGATCTCTAGTTACACACTAGCAAGGCATCATTGTCCAGGACGCTGCTGCACATGAACGCTGGAAGGGTGTCTGATTTCCAGGTACCATGCTCACACGCCACACTCGGCCTGGCTCTGTGCTAAGCACTTCAGACACACTCTTCTAATATTCTGGAAGTCTCTACTGGGAATTTCACAAGGCTGACATTTGCTCTGCCACAGCACTGTGCAGTGCCAGGGGCGCCATTCACACTGTGTCCTCTGCAGTTCCCAGGGAGGTTTCAACCACAGTAACACTGCAGGAGGTGGCAGAGCTAAGGTTTCAGATTCTGAAGCCCGAGTACTTCACTCTCTGTGGCTTGAACAACCCTTCCCCTCCCTAAGCTGCTTTCTTCCTTCTATCTCTATAGCTCATGTTGACCGGACCACCACCTGCTCTGTCCCTCATCCCTCACCTTCCTCATGTGGCCAGCCATTCATTTAGAGGAGTGATGAAGGTATTAGGTATTCTATAAAAGATCTTGAAATATACCTGGAGACATTTATTCTCATTGCCAATGGGGAGATCTACTTGTGGGATGCTTGTAACAGTTACAAGAAAAAAAAATACGTTTCTATAAGCATCTGTAGCCACAATCTGGATCTCATGCTTTACCATATTAGCTTCAAAATCCTTTTGTCTTCTTAAATTTATTTATTTATTTATTTATTTATTTATTTATTTATTTGTGTGTGTTTGTGCATGTACATGTGCATGTGAAGTAAGGCTGTGTGTAGAGGTCAGAGGACAGTTTACAAGAGTCTGTTCTCTCCTTCTACCACATAGGTTCAGTTGTCACATTCAGGTTGCCTGGCTCGGCAGTAAGGTCTCTTACCCACTGAGCCAACTTGCCAGCCCTCCTCTGTTCCCTTTATAAAGAAAACAAAACAGAGAATCAAAACCCTGCTGTCTCCCTCCTTTCCTAAGCCTAAAGATGGCATCTTTACCCGTGTTTCCATGTGCCCTCGAGCTTTTCTGCTTTCTCTGTATCTGCTCTCTATATGACAGGATTTCCTGTTGCAAGCTTGCTTTCAGGTTGGCGTTTGTGATTGGCCTTTGTCCTTCGTTAGGATGCTTTTTGAGACCTAGACATTCTAACACATGTAAACAAGCCTGACCATGAACTCACATAAGCCTAGAGCAACACACTGCTGAGGACAGTGGTGGTTGGGTGGGAGGGACTCTGGCCTTTTAGCCAAGGGAAAGAGAATATGGTTTTAAAGATAGGAGTGAGGCATACAGACAGAATGGGGATACGCTTGAGTTCCTTGAGTTCGTGTGCGCATGTGCACATGCATGTGCGTAATGCTCTCTCTACAGAGGGAGGGAAGGATTAAGGGATCAGCCTGCAGAGGCTTGGAGGCTGGAGGCCATACTGCATGTTGTGGGCATCATTAAGTGGCACTGTATACTTGGTGAAATTTTAGGGGTGGGGTGACTAGAAACAAGACTGGGAACAGTGCCGGGCACTTGGCTGTAATGATTATTTGTTGGATCAATGAATGAATAAAAGCTTTTAGCGTCACAAACGCAGTTGTGAGGCAAGCCCTTAATTAACTGGAATGCTCAAGGCATTGTTGCTTGTAATTAGTAGGGCTCCCCAAACTCCGAGTTCCAAGCGTTCCTGAGCATTGTGGGAACAGGTGTGCCACGGACTAGGTTTGTTGCGGGGGACCTCTTGTTCCACGGGATGAGAGTTCTGGTTAGGTGAGCAAAAAATTCGGCGAGTGATAAACAGAGTTGACACAAGGAAGTGCTGAGTCTGAGTGTATTTCTTGAAAATGGCATGAGGGTTTTACAGTCATTACAAAAGAGAAATGAAAAATCTGGCAGCTCAGCAGTTGAGGTACATCTGAGGGTACCTGAAACACACTGAGTCTAAAGCAGCCACCTCTTCTAGACAGGTGCTGCACACACCCCCATGTCTACAACCCCCCCCCCCAACGCCCAAGCACTCTGAGCCCGGGGGGGGGGGGGGGCAGAGACTGTATGAGGTTCGAAGCTTGAATCTGAATGAATGAATCTAAGTCTCAGTCCTAGTCCATCTAAGTTTTAGTTCTAGTCTTTGCACGAAATGAAAACCAGGCTTATATAGTAAACAGAAAACAGGACAAATGACAAAAGTCTTGTAGGAAGGTGACAGTCACATCAAGATCAGTAAGATCATGTAGGCAAGTGATGGTTACATCAAGGTCGGTAAGATCAGGTATCAAGGTGTGAAGCAGAAGAGCAGTGGTGCCCTCCCCGCTGGGGCTATTTTGGTATTCCCATGCTAATTCTCTGGGTCTGCTGGAGGCAAGCACCAGGAAGTTCCAATCTAGCAGTTCCTGAAAGTGACCTTAAGTGAGGAAAGCCCTTTGATTACTCTCTGGTATGTAAAACAGTTCTGTCCTCTGTGGGACTGCCCTGAGAATTCTAACTATGTGCCTGACCTCTGTTGCTAACTCTGAGGACATCCTATCTGATAAGGACAACTTAGAAATAAATTAGGATATATTGGAACACTTTGCTGGCCAGGGAACAATGCCCTTTTTTAGCCATTTTCAAATCATTTCTTGGGGTACCTTTATGCCTAAATAAGAAGGCGTGTTGACAATTGGAAAGACTAATCTGGAACACATCTGAGTTAGGAGATGCCAACGACTGACTGAATACCCAGGAGGCACAAACTCCCTTTGAAGTCATAACACCTCTTGTCCTTGATCAGGCTTTTACCCCTGATATTGCAGACTTTACTAGTGTAGACAAGTGGGCATGGCACATGTGAGCTTCACTTCATCCCAGCAAGCCCAGTTCGGCCCTAAGTGTTCCAAAACAGAGGAGCTTTCACGTCTCTTAAGGACAAATAAGAATGTCATAGGTCATTCCTGAAGACCAGGCAGCTGTTGGGGCTGATGTGAAGAAGAGCCAGTCAAATGAATTTGAGTCTAAGACACATGTTGTGTAACATAAGCCATTCTTAGGTTGGACTTGCTTTCAGATAAGATCTACTATGAATTTTTTTTCATGGACCTAGGTCAGACCAGGCTAGCTGACTTTCTAGTAATTATTGTTATTAATTCTCCCCAGGCTGCCCTAAGTCTGATGATCCATAGTTAACTTCTCAAAGCAATTCAAGCATACAGTCTGACACAGCTTCAAGAGTAGCTGTTCTAACCCTGTAAAATACCCACGAAGCACCTGCTGGGTCAGCACAGCCATTGAAGCCCCTTTCCTTTACCCATTGCTGGTCTTTGTGGCATTGCTGGCGTGGGGTGAAGACAGAAATGGGGATACTTCTGTGGCAATGGGGAGAGCTAGTTTCCTTTATTCTAATCTAGGGGCTACTGTGGATGTGAGCATGGGGGGAGAGGACACTCAGAGGAAATGACAATTCAGTCTTTAGATCAATCAGGAGAAGTTGCTGGGGGCAAGGAGACGTAGTTTACCATCTTGGATTCAGATTCATGAGAATGTTTTTCTATGGAATCCCTGTTTCAAATGATATTTATGTTTTCGGAGTTACCCACAACATTGTATTTAGCTGAAATTGTAGGAAGACTAATAATGTGGACCTATCCTGGCTGAAGTGGGATTAGGCTTCATGGTCTGAGTCTTAGTCCTTAAAATTCACCTTCTTGGTCAGCTTCTGTAACCATGCCCTCTGTCACCACCCGCTGAAGGGGGGCGCTGTTCATCCTTAGTGCTCCATTAAGAATTGACTACTGTCAAGTCTCTGATCAGAGAAAGTTTAGCAACAGGAAGAAAGGAAAATAGTAGGCCATGGAAACTGGCTGGGCCCATCAGGTTTACTTGGGAAGTATAAAACTGAGTTACAAAAAAACCAAATCCAAGCCAAGTGTGGCGCACGCCTTTAATCCCAGCACTTGGGAGGCAGAGGCAGGCAGATTTCTGAGTTCGAGGCCAGTCTGGTCTACAGAGTGAGTTCCAGGACAGCCAGGGCTACACAGAGAAATCCTCGAAAAAAGAAAAGAAAAGAAAAGAAACCAAACAAACAAAAGCCAAAACCAAACCAATCAACAAACCAAAAACCAAGCTAGAACCCTCAGGGCCCCTTGGGTGGTGCACCTGGGATGCATGCATTAAGCTATTTCAGAGGCCTGTGAGCTGAGCAATACTGAAAAGCTCTTAGTGGGTCACCTGACAGCTCAGACACCACCCTGTCTGCAGCTGCTGGCTGCCGGCTGTGCAGTGTTTCTAACACAAGGCTGGAAGCAGATCCAGACATGGCATAAGAATTCCAACCAGAGAAGCCTGCAGTCTGGGCACTGTTTCTTATCGTTAAAGAAGGTTCCATTAGTTGCCAGTTGTTACCTCCACAGTTACATTCACCCAGCACTCCAGCTTCCTCTCCAGTCTTCATGAGATGAACTGATAGGATGCATCAGTCCCTGTGCATTTTCCTTTTGGCAAAATGTGCTGTAGAGTCAAATGACCCTCTTACTGGAATAACCACAGCCACACAGCTTCTTGGGATGGAACTTTGGCGTGCATGCAGTTCTGTGTTGTGGTAATGCTCTGGGCTCTGGGTCCTCTGGGCTCAGGGAAGGTTGGTTCCTTGTTAGCAGTAAGGGCAGTAGTTTCTAGGTCATGAAGGGAATGGGTGGTGAGGGGGATGAAGGAACTTAACAGAGAGAAAAGGGAGAGGGGGACTGGAGGGAGAAAGGGAGAGAGAGGGGGAGGGGAAGGGGAAAGGGAAGGGAAGATTTAACAGGAATTGCTGGTGGCTTCTTTTTTTTATGCAGCATTTTATTTTTAATTTTAAATTAGCATATATAGTGTTATGCTTCATTATGACATTTTCAAACAGTGTGCTTTTCCTAATTCTCTTTCTTACTTTGCCTTACCTCCTTAAGCTTCTCACCCTTCATACCCTCCTTCCCATGCTCACCTCACATACGACTCATTGATTTCCACCTCTACTCCAAATGCCCCTTTTACCCCTTCCATGGTGCCCTCCACTCATCCACTTACATATCCACATGTAAATATTATAAGCTATGATCCACATAAAATTTGCTGGTGGCTTCTTAAGTCACTTAGATGAGATGTTAAGTGTGAGCTTCACAGCTTGTCTCAGAAGTTGAGAATCTTTTTTTATTTTTCCTTCAAAATGACCTCATTTGCTTTGTAATCATTTGAATAAATTAAATGCATGAAAAAATATGACAACAAAGCAAGACTCACTCTCTGGATGAGCTAAGTTAGCCCAGGGAGAATGGATGGTACAAGGGCTGATGATCACATAACCTCTGCAACCTCAGGGTATCTCTTTGATATGCACTGTAATAACTGTGAATTACATGTTTCAGGTCTCGTTTTGGTATTCATTTTCAGTCCTTTTTATAACTGGTTTACAAAGACATCCTAAAGCTCCTGATGCTTCTCCTGTTGGGAAGCCTTCCATGATTCCAACAGGACCACGGGAACACTGTGCTCTTTGCTGTATGTCCTCACAGAGCAGATGTCCTGCTTGCCTGCACTGCTGGGCTATGCTGAGCATCGTGGCATTCAGTCTGGCACCCATGAGTAAAACGAAGGTTATGTAAAATGAAGGTCTTTCATACCTGAGTCTGCACAAGACAGACCCTCACCTTTTGTTTGGAACCATTAGAAATATATAGCCTTGAGGTCTTGCTCATTTAGAGAAACTGTGGGGTGGGCCCTTTTCTCAGTCACCCTTCCCACCCTCTCCCTGGCTGCCATAGGTTTGCATGGAGTAATTGAGCAAGTGAAATACCAAACGTATAAAGGGTGGCATTATTAAAGTGAATGAACGAACGCTTACCTAGCAGAACTATAAGACATGGAAAAATAGGGAGACAAGTTAATGATCTAGAAATTGTATAGCTTTGCTGTCTCAGAATCTCAGCAAATGGAACACATGGCATTGGGTCATTTTTTGCATTGATATGAAAAGAAAATGAGTTGATTTTACAAATAAATGGAGTTTGTGTTTCTATTTGTTATTCATGACTGTAATGTTTACTTCTCCTGGAATAGAAATATGTCACCTAAATATTAAATATAGGGAAAGATTTTTTCTGCTATTAATGAAGAATTTTTCTTTACATGCCAGGCCTTCATCTACTTTAATACACATGTTCTGCCTCTCCCTTAATTTGCTGTGACTTTGTCTGATGAGGCAGTGAATAGAGATATCAGAAGAAGACGATGAGGAGGAGGAGGAAGAGGAGGAGGAGGAAGAGGAGGAGGAGGAAGAGGGGGAGGGAGAACCAGTAAAAAGACAAAAATGTTAAGGTTATTTGCTAAAGGATCAGAATTTTAGATGAAGGCCTTGCATCAAATCACTTCATTTTATCATAGGTTTGCAACTATGGCACTCCCAATTCCTACTTTAAGAATTAAAGTAGCCTAGAATTTCTTTAAGCTTCCTATTAAAAATCTATCCCATTCATGGTTGGGGTCACAATGGACACTGCTTCTTTCTGTCTCCCTATTGTCCTTTCTGGTGACAGAAGCCTTCCTTTTCTTACCTCATGCCCTCTCTCAGCTCAGGCCCAAGGCTGGCCTTTCCAAGTTCCCAGTCCCCGAGTGAGCAGTGGGCTTGTGTCTGAGGCTAACACAGTCCATGTCAATCATGAGACTCTTGAGACAAAAGTAACTAAGAATGGGGGTGAGGGTAGCTTCATGCTTAAACAGAAAAGCTGATGTTCATGGAAAGTTAGACTTGAAAGGGTGCCCCGTGCCAGTCTCCCAGCCAGTGAAGAGCCACCCCATGGTAGTCATCACTCTAGCATCCACTCTCTTTAGTTCTCCCACAGTCCTCTACCATGCCAGGGAACTCACGACTTTATCAACTACTGCCTTCCAGGTTGAGGAGATTCTCAGTTTCAGAAGCTTTTCCATTTTGTTGGGTTGAAATGTGGTTTAGTCTTACCACAGACACTGGTCTTAATTCTGCTTAGAGTCATGCAGATCAGAGCATGCCCGTATACAAGACAGTGCTTCTGAGACTGCCGTGTCAGTAGCATCCACCCTCCCCACCCCCCGCATCCCCTCATGTCTTCTCTGCTCTTAGGGGAATGGCCTTAGCTCCTCTTCTTGCCTTCACAGAATGGGGGTATTTAGAAGGCTGTAGTGGCTCTCACCTCAAGCACTTTCTTATAAAATGACCCTCTTTCCCTTTAGTGAGCACTGAGTTAGGACTTCTTTTGTTCAGGGCTTTCGTTGCCTACCTTTCTTATCTGTAAAAAAGATAAATACTTGCTGTGAACCAACACTGTCCTTTTCTTTCTCTTATATTTTTATTCTTCCCAAATAATTCTTAAGCCAGGCCTGTGCTTGAGTTTCGATAGTCTGGATCTATGTGAGGACTTTGCATCCGTATCCATACCACACAGTAGGCATTATTTTGCCCTCCGTGTTTCTGCCTGATTAGGATCCAGGCAGAAGGATGAAAGAAAGATGGTCGGCGCCCTGAGAGTGCCCATGGACCAAATAAGAATGTGGTTGCTGATAAGAAAGATGAAAAGAGTGGTGTAAATACCTATAAAGAAGTGAAGGAAGCCGAGCTCCTAGCTTCACTTCATCCCGTG
>NW_022196897.1:90768104-90805348 GCF_008632895.1 Mastomys coucha
CCCCAGCGAGCTAAGTCTCTGGTTTCGGATTTGAGTTCTTTCAAGAACACAGCAGGGCCACCACAAAGAAGTGTGGAGAGAGGCACAGCTGGATTATTTCTCCATAAAGCCAAATCAGGTTTACATCCAGATCTACTTCCACCGCCTCAGTGCATAGCTGCTGTTCTCCACCATGTCTCCCTCACAGCCTCATGTGTCTCTTTCTCATGCTCTATCCATCTTCCAGGCAGTAAGTAGGAAGCACAACCTGCCATTCACTCCAACCAAGTGGGCTCACCGGGAGCTTCTCCCCCGTCCTTCCACACATAGATCCTTGGCTAGAACTAGCCATGAGGAGTTGTTCTGGGGGTGTGTAGCAGTTTGCTCTGGATAGCTGGGTAACCAGCCAGATACAGAAATTCTAAGAAAGAAGGGACCGTGGAGAAGCCACCACACATTTGTGGAAAGCATCCCTGTGACATTTTCTTTTCAGCCTTGGAAGTAAAGAGTAATGCATGGGCATCATCTCTCCTCACTTTCAGGTGAACTTTGGGCTCAATTATGCTCTGCATGGGAGAGTTAAAATGCGGTTGTCATCCTCATCCTTCCTGCATGCCTCCTTGCTGCTGACAGCTGGGGTTCATCTGATGGATTTTGCAGGAACAAAGACGAGAACTAGGGCAGCCCAGTACATGTCTGAGTGCAATTGAGCCTTCTTATTAATCAGCAGGAGTGAGGTCTGGTCTTTCCCTCCTTAACAGCAGCTGTGTTGATAATTAAACTCCATATCATTTTCATATGGACAGTTCTTGCTTTGTGGAGTTATGATATGCACAAATTTCAGTTAAATCAGACGGAGCATCACAGTACATTTTAAATTTCAGTTACCACAGGTATCAAACGTGAAAGCATCACTACCAGCTCTTCAGGCCATAGGCGATTATGTAAATAGGAAATGTATAGTTTATCCAGCGATTGGATGGATCGCTTCTTCCAAAGTCTTTGGAAATGATCACTATGCATCTGTTATGAAGTTGATAAACAGAGGACAAAATTAGTACCTCTTTGTTTACCAGTGACAGATTCAGGTGGTAGTTTATAACTATGGAAAATTGAATAAGGTAATGGTAGGTGTGAAGAAGGAGGAAGAGGAGGAGGAAAGAAGAAGGAAGTACAAAAAAGGAAATGAAAATCATGCTTTGCTCCTAACTTAAAAAAAAAAAAGGAAAAGAAAAGAGAGAAAAGCCTGAAACTAAAGTGATAATTTAACATAAATAGAGTCCTAGAATATTGTGGAGTGGTTTCCTCCAATCTGAAAACATTCCACCATGAAGGGAACTTCCTTAAATCCCAAGAGGTAGATAACATTTAGAAGGTTCAGGAAAGAAGCACACACTATTCTTAGGAAGTTCCTGAAACTTAGAACATTTACAAGATTCTACCACCACCACCACCACTATACCACCACCATCATCACCACCACCACTATCACCATCACTACCACCACCACTGAATTATTTAAATGGTAAGAAACACTGGAGAGAAGAGACTCTCAGATGAACTGAGAGGCCTTTGAGTCATGTAGGGAGCTCCAGGGATGTGGCTTCCATGAGTTGTCAACCTTGAGTTGTCGGTGGGCTAGTCAAGTCACCCATTATTCTGTAAGTGATCCCTCATCCATAGTCCTGCAATTAAGTCCAATAAACTCACTGAGTTATTAAGCTAGATTTTGGTGGAATTGTCACTTTAGTCTGATGAACAGATGTTTGTTCATAACTCCTGAGGAAAATTCACACAACCTAGAAGAAATTTCTGGCCATTCACGAGAATAGCAACACTACTGCCTCTTTGGGAGCCCTATTGTCCTAAGAGCTTAGTCAAGGCAAATTTATTGAAACCAGTGAAGAAAGTGGTTGTAATGGAAAGATAAGACTATTCTAGCTCAGTGACTTTGGCAAAATTCTGCACATTTAAGGATATTTTGGAGATAGCTCCTGACTTTGAAAGGGATATGACACAAACTTAAAGAGGTCTGTGACAAAATTCTAAGGCATAAAAGAAAGGTGCCTTCCTCCATGATGTAAGTTATATGAGGTCAAGAAGGTAATTACTGTCTAAGCTAGATAAAACAGTTTATAAGTAAATCAAGTGCTCTATCCACAATGCTTATAATGCATTAAACAAGTAAACATTAGTTCTATTTGTTTTATTTTTCTACATATTTAAGACTAGGGAAATATTTTAATGTTTTGACATTTCTCTTAAAGTCAGTGACTAATTACAATACTTCCCATTAGTTAGTAAGATAATTTTACAGTGTCTATCTATATGACCATTTGTGTAGTTCTGAACACAATATAAAGTTAAGATTATTTATAGTTCTGTTACATGATTTAACATTCAAATTAACTTTGCAACTTGGGGCAGATATAATCACTTTTATTTTGATTTGGTAAATAATACTCACAGTTATTAAGTTCAATAAGCACAGCTAAATAAGTAGGAGGGCTTGAACCAAGGTAGCTTCAGCTCCAATCCTTTATTCCTAATAACCTAATGCCTTGATACCAACACTTTACAATTAGTACCAGTGATACGTAAGATATAAATGATGAAAATGTCCTAGGTAATGAGTTCTCAGAAGTCTGTCATGTGTCACGTTATGCTGATGGTGGGTCAGAGTTTTCATGTTGGAAGCAGCAGAAACCAAGTCCAGCATGACAGATTACTACAGAAAGATCCCCAGTGGATTTTATTTAATTCACATTTGGGGTCAAGGAGTTCCTGAATTCTGCTATTATTAAAAGATGGAGTCTACTCTTCCCTCCTCTTGATAAAGCTGGGTTAGCTTTAACCCTAAGTCTATTCATTTATATTGATTATATTGATAATGTGGTAGAAGGTAGGTGTCAGATCTTGCATTATTCATCTCAGGACACTTTTCCATATGGGTGAACTGGGGTTCTCCACTTCATTGTGCTTTGGAATGGAGTTTTCTGAAGCAAACAGCTCGCTTCAGTAGGAAAGGGAATCCACTGGACAAATGTGGGATTGTTTGTAAGATTCAAGGGAAAGCTGAAGAGCAGAGGCCTCCAGCAGGAGTCACTCGACAGTCTTCCAAGGCACCACCTTCAGAGGTTGCAGGTCTGTCCTGAGATTCATGAGATGGTACCTGGGCAGAAAAGCTCCAGGTTCCCTTAAAAAGTTTGTATTTTGCGGTATGTATTTCCACCACCATACAGTATATGGATATGCTCCCAGAAGAAAGCAAGGGGCTATGAATAGGAGGACAGTGACTGCTGGTCATCTCTAAAGTAACAACTGTCCAGTGAAGTAGTTACTCTTCTCTGATGAAGATTTTAAAATACACACACACACACACACACACACACACACACACACACACACACACACCATACCACACACACTACACCACATACATGAAACACATACAGCACATACAACATACATACAAACACATCACAAACACACCACGTACACTACATCACATACATGCAGGACATACAAACACACCACACACACCACACCTCATACACTACACACATAAACACACACACACAAGTTTCAAGGTAAATAAATTGTTAGAAATTAGTGGAGCTTTATATTCATAGATGAAACATATAGTTTAATGTATGAGAGACATTGCATCTTTTACTCAAAGAAAGATAAAGGACACTAGGGCTAAGCACTCATTTTATAGGTGAGGTGAATAAGATAAGGGTATATTGAAGTCATGAAAAAAACCAATACTTGCACATGGACCTTTGGCAAAACAACAAGCAACCAACCAAACAAACAAACCCATGATCCCATTAAGTTAGCTGGATCTAGAAGGGATGGAAAAATGTATGTGGTATATTGGAAATGTGTATTCTTTCCTTTTTAGGTATCCCGACATATGCTGGTTGGGAAGATTCTTTGAGGCACCTCCCCAACTATACACATTGACCTCTATGTCTTCTCTTCAGGTATCCAATACAGCATCTCTTCTCTTCAGGTATCCAATACAGCCTCTCTTTTCCAATGTTAAATGTATTCAAGGGTATGTGCCAGGCAGTACTGCTCTGGGTCAGTCTAACACTGAAAGCAGATGTAACTCTCTGAAGTCTAGAGCAATCAATGCTCTATCAATACTCAAATTCTCTTAAAGAGTCAACGCGGTGACAGATGCATTGTGTTTTCAGCCTCCTGACTTTTAATGGATATTTGCATAAAAGTGGCCTCTTCTCCTCAGCTTCTGACAGGTCCCACTCTCCCAGAGTCTCAGGACTGCTAGTGAGTTGTGTAGATTGGACTGAATGCTCATGGCAACTGAGAAGAAAAGAACTGGAGACGCTGAACCGCCATTGGAGTATGGCTAGATTTTTGTTATTAATGAAAGCCCATGGCAAGAGATCAAAACCAGGGTGGCAATGGGAAAGAACACAGTACACTGAAACAACCAAGTAGGGGCTGCAGAGACTGTGCCATGGTTAAGAGCACTTGTAGAGGACCCAAGTTCCCAGCACCCACACTGAGTGTTCCACAAATATGTGTCTCTATAGTTCCGGGGAATTCGAGTCCCTCTTTTGACTTCCAAGGGCACATGCCTTACCCTCTGGCGTCCAACTGACACACACGCACGCGCGCGCACACACACACACACGCACACACACACACACGCACGCACACATGCACACATGCATATGATTAGCAAATAAACCTATAAGACAACAAAGTCAGTAGGAACTAGTACAGCTTATCAGATCTAGGGATGCTTTAGCGCTACAAGCAGGATTTCCAAAGAGCAGCAGGAAACAGAGATACAGGCACCACTCAGCTTTGCTCCTTGATTGACTCTGTGTTGTGGGGTTTTCTTTGCCTTAACAATTTGCTGTTGCTGCCCTAGGGATTTTCTTGTCTTCCCTCCTCACATCTCAGTATTTTCTGTCTTAGTAGTAAATTATTTTTGTTATCCTTAAAGACTTCGGCAAGTTAATAACTTTTCATCTCCTAGTCTGTTTTTCCATATGACTAGGTGTTTTAAAAATTGCTAGTGATCCTTTTTGTTGTTGTTGTTCAGTATGTACCCCTTATTAAAATGTGGGCAAACTCTAAAAATCTAGACCAACATGGGGTACTACTAGATGATAAGAAAGGATGGGGAGTAAGCAAAAGAATATGGGGACATGAAAGAGGAAGATGGGAGAAGGACCCAGAAGGAAGAACAGAGACAATAGAGAGTGGAGGGATGGGGGATGGAAACCACAGAAAAACACTATAATAGAGATACCATATATCACAATGGCATAGAACACAGGATGTGTTGATTTAAAAACTAAAAACACTTTAGAAAGTGATCGTTGTGTCTAAGGGGCCAACTCTGCTCTCCCTAAGGCTTGCTGTCTGTAGGCTGTTTCGTTGAGAATGAATAAAATCAGGACTCACGATTTTAAAGGGTCCACCCTGGGAAATGTGGGAATCACAGTTGTCAATAGGGACTGCTTTGTGGACTCCCCCCCCCCACCATGTTTTTTGAAAGACATGTTTTTTTGATGTCCCTGCCACGGTTTTGCCTCCTCTAGAAATAATAGCCAGGGTTGCCGTTATTTGTGATAGGAGAGTCTGCAGAACCGATGTTGGCTTCAAGGTAAAGGTTTTGGCAGATCCAATGCCATCTCATTGGTTACAAAGCCCTCCTGGAAGGCGCGCAATTATTCAGCTTGCACAGCACAATTAAGTAAACAATTCATTCTGGCTCTCTATTGATCCTCCCGTGCAGAGGGATGGGGTGGCTTGGGAGATTGCAAATGGAGCAGTAGCCTTTTCCCTGGACGGAGGTGGTTTGGAGCGATTTGTTAGGGAAGTAACCACATCGTGCCTCCATCTGATGGCTGGGCAGTGACCCGTGGGAAACAGACTGGGGTTTTGAGGCCCATGGAGAGGCGGTTACATCTCAGCATCCAGGATCCCAGCTGGCAGAAATATGTGAGGATTATACTGATATGATTCTATTCAGTTTGTGCTTTAGTGAAAGTCGTATCTTTAAAACCCTCTTTGTAAGTAAAGTGAGCTCCCGTGTGTGTCTCTGTGGGCTCTGAGGGACGGTCTCCTCCACGTTGGCTGTTTAGGCCCCGCAGCCCATTTACTGTGGCTCAGAGGCTCTAGGTATCTCTAGGTTAATTGGCTTCTCTTCGTTCTTGTTTACATTTGTGACTGTCAACGATAGCGTATCTATTCAGGGTAAATGGTTTGAGGAAATCTAAAACTTGGTTTCAGGATTCTGTCCTCTACTGGTGGTAAATCATGGCACAGCCCAGCAGTCTTAGGCTGGATGAGGTTTCTTGTAAATAAAACAGTTGTGTTTATAAACTGGAAAGTGCCGTTCATGGGCTTGGAGAGATTGTGCAGTGGCTAAGAGCGCTCTCCTGGCTCTCTCCGCCTCCCCGGGGACCCTCTCTCAGTTTCCAGCACCCACACAGTGGCTCACAATCATCTGTAACTCCAGTTCCAGGGAGTCTAATGCCTTCTTCTGGCCTCCACCATCACCAGGCATGCAAGTGAGGCACACACCTGCATCCAGGCAAACACCCATATGCAAAAAATAAAAATAAACATCTTTTTAAAAGAGTGCTTTTCAGATTAAGGTATTTCTTGACCAGAGTAATGCATGCTATGCTGACTGACTCTCTGCATCTCTTCTGATTCTTGCTTTTTAGTCCTAAAACACAATTTAACAATCATTTCCTCTACATACCCTTTCACAAACATAATCTCTCTCTCTCTCTCTCTCTCTCTCTCTCTCTCTCTCTCTCTCTTTGCGTCTGTCTCTCTGTCTCTCTCTGTCTCTGTCTCTCTCTCTCTGTCTCTCTCTCTCACACACACACACATGCACACACACACAGCAATTTACTAATTTGGATGCTTTTTCTAGTTGGGAAAAGTAGGTAATCTGGACCCAAACTTTTCAAAACTTATTAAAGGTATATGTGATATATATTGTTCATATATAAGCATATATGAATATGTATGAGATAATATATGAATATGTATGAGTGATGTTTATAATTCATTGCTAGTCTACCATAGTTAACAATGGACTTATATATTTTAGCAAGTTGCCACTTGCTAGGAATTCTTTGAAGATTCAACACTTGCAATTTGTAAATATAAATAAATCTTAATAAAATGGCTAACACAGGGCTAGGAAGTTTTCTGTGTATAGGTAAGGACAGGACTCTGTGTCCGAGCACCAAGCTGTGCACAGGTGTGGCGGCCACCTGTTATTATCTCAGAGCCTTGGAAACTAAGATAGGATCTCTGGAGTAGGCTAGCTAGCTAGAACCCCCACCTCAGTAAACAAAATGGAGAGGGACTGATGAGATACCTCACATCAACAAACACAGGAACATGCAGATACACACAGACATACCACACACGTACATGTGCAATGGATACTAAGTTTCTCTTCAGAACTTGGGAATCTGTAGCAAGCCCAGGCTTTGGAAAACTAGGCTCCTCTTTGCATCAACCCACACATCCCTAGTGTTTAGATTTGGTCTAAGGATTTTTCTGAGGATTGGACACTGCTATAGTTTATTTCTGAACTCTCCCTCAAAGGCTCATGTATTAAAGGTTCAGCCCTCAGGATGGTTCTGTTAGGAGGTGGCCAAAAATTCCAAGGTGAGGCCTGGTGGAGGTTTTAGATCATGGGGGATATGGCTTTGAAGGGGACTGGGAGATCTATCTTTGTTTTTCGGTCCCAATAGAGGCAAGCAGGTTTGCATACCTGTATGACATGCTGCGCTGCCTCACCACAGGCTCAAGAACAATGGGGGCCCTGGACTAGGACCTCTAAAACTGTGATCCCAGACAGCCTTTCCTCCATGCATGCTGACTATAGCAGGCGTGTGACCTAGAAACTACTAACACGCACCCTCTTGGGGTGACACAATCCGAGTCTGAGATTTCTGGATTCTGATTTGCTGGTGGTGAGCAATGGAAGAAGACAAAACTATTTATTGATGCAGGGTCTCTGTTGAGCCCCGAGCTTGCCAATTTGGGCTTGCACTGCTCCATAGATCCCTTTGTTCTCTGTCTTGAGTGTTTTTACGTGGGTTCTGAACTTTGGTCCCATGTTTTCCTGGCACGTGCTTTATCTACTGAGCCAGCTCCCCAACCCTGGACCCACCGATTCCGCTCTTCCCTTTTCACTGTGTGTCACTGGGCAGATGATAAACCCATTAGCTAATCAGTGTGGTGGAAGCTGGGAGGCTAGGATGCTGCATAGCTCTAGCCGTGCCACAGCTGCTTATGTTTGTGGAGGACTAACAAGGTGGTGTCCTCTAGGGAAACCTATGGTTGCCAGATGTTGAACAGGGTGTCCCAGAGTGTCACCTTGTAGCATCTCTGTCCATGCGGGCCCACCAGTTGAGTCTAGGGTTTGGTGTGGGCTGTGAAGACTGAGCTGAAAGGAGTGCTGGTGGATCCACTAGAAAGAATATGGATGGTAGTGAAGGGGATTTCTGTAAAGGCAATACTCACTTTCTTGAAGGTAGTCATGATGACTGTATCTAAAGATGATCATAGTGCGCTGGAGAGATGGCTCAGTGGATAAAGGTGCTTTGTACCAAACCTACTGAGTTCAGGGATCCACATGATGGAAGGAGAGAGCCAGTTCCTGTGTGTTCTCACACACACACACACACACACACACACACACACACATGATCATGTGCTTTCACACACACACACACACATGCACACACACACATACGCACACATACACACACACACACACACACACACACACATACACATACACAATGATCCTGTACTCTTAATTTCTTAGGGGTTCCCATAGCAGCAGATTATTATGCTAAAAAATAATTTTGAAATGTCTTTACTTTCTGTAGAAAAATGTAATGCACTGGAGAGAATGAGTGAAATGGTAGACTTGGGTTTTTCATCTTTTCCCTTTCCCTCTTCTATCTAGCCTGCCAGTCCTTTGTCTGTGGACATGTAAGTCTAGAGGTGATTTACGGAAGTGGAGATGGTGGCTGTCTCCTTTTTCTTGTGACATAATGAAATGCCAAGAATTTCCTCATGTTGTCTTTCGATTAAGGTTTATTACCTAAACTGCAAGGTGTCAGTTAAATAGCAAACTGAACAGAAGAGTTAAGTTGGATCTTTCTGTTGACAAGAAAATTATCCACACCCTCTCAGGAACTCACCAGTGAATTATAGAACCCAGTGGGACATTTCTTCAGCTCTTTTGGAGCAGGCTATGTTAATTCTTTTTTGCAAATTGTTTTAGAAGAATCTTGTTGGGATGATAGAACTGATTCACAAAGAAGTTGGCTTGATTTTTATCTCCCAATATCAGTTATAAATGTTTTTTATTTCGCTCAGTGGACAAAGCCTTTGTAAACTTATTTTCTGTGGCAGACAACTATCTGAGCAGGAACATTACATTTTACAGTGGGGTAAGCGATGTTTGGGGAAAGCATTACTTAAATTGAGCTGGTCATTTTGTACATGAGAATGTGAAATCAAGTCAGAGGAGTAATTGCTCTTTCCACACTTGACACTTGCAAGGGCCGTGGGCCCTAGGAAATAACTTCTTGTTAAGAAGAAAGCATTTCAGTGGCTATCTTAAAACAAACAAAATTAGTACTAGCTTTAAAGCTCTCAGGCTAACATCCTCAACTTACATCGACTGCCCATAATTTTAGGAAAAAGTGGATAGCTCTCCCACCAGATAATTTTCTCTCTCTCTGTGTGGAAGCCATTTATAGCTCATATAAAATTGTCCTTCTGACATAAGCAAATGTATTTATAAAGCTTAGAGATCAAAGCCAGTATGAAAAACTTCAGAGCTGTGTCTTCCAGGGCGCTGGAATTCAGTCTAACGTGTTCCTGTGAGATGAGTCCCAATTTGAAAGAAATATTTTACACAGATTTCTTTCTGAATTTGTGTCAAAATAGCTTTGTAAAGCAGAGTTAAAGGTAAGCGTTGGTAGAATGAGGGGCAAGAAGCCTCCGGTGCTGAAATGTCATTTGGAATGGGAACATTAGAACTAAAATATGATATTTTACATTTCTCTTTTCAATGTTCCCTCTATAAATTCATAGTCTGCTCCCTTTTTTTATGTTGAAAAGGAGCTGGGATTGGATTTTTAGAATGTGGGGGAGAAACTTATGCAGTGAGATCTATAGACTTAGCAAATAGAAATATTTACATTTTAATACAGATTTCATTGCTATTTCCAGCTTAGTGAAAGAAAGCGGTGCCATCATGAACTAAATAATGGTATTATTTGAACTGAATTAAAGCTTATTTTTAGTTCAAGTTTGTTTATTTTCAGCAACATATTTTGAGATTAAAATCCCTCCCCTGTCTCTTCCCCCAACCCCTCTCTCCCTTTGTCTTTCCCTCCATCTTTATCAGTTAAAAGAATTTGTGCCCAAATTTTTTTCTCTAGTTTGCATTAGACGGCACACGTCTTTCCCCAGTGACTGGAGGAGGAGGGGAAGAGATTACTAAGACACAGATGATGCTTGGCTGTTGGTCCTCCCATCCCTCCTCCCACTGTGCATGCTGCTTCTGCACACCTAGTTCAGCTGGCAGAACTGCCTCTGGACCAGTGAGCTCCTGCTTTGGTTTTATCATTCACTAACTGTCCGATTTTGACTGGCTAAACTTTTCTGAGTCACACTGTCCTATATACCCAGATGGTAGGGGATGGTCAACCAAACCTTTCCTTGTTCCTCCATACTCTGTATTTTCTTGGGTCTCTTTCTGGGAACATCTTACCATAGTGTATGTCCTACACAACTGACAGGTTGATGGGGGATTTTACCTGTGTCTCAAAGTCATGGAGAAATCACCCCAAAGTCTGCTGCTCTCCGGGGTCCTAATCCAGACGCAAAGAAGTTGTGTCTGTCTGTCTCTCCGTTTCCCTCCCTCTGATTTTTCACTTGAGTCTTACTACCTCCATATCACCTCATTTGTCATCCATGCACCCGGCTGTTCTTGCCGCTCACTTCCCCCTCAGTTGACAGTGACTTGACTAGACCATAGGCAAGTGAAACCACCCTTATAAACGCTCCCGACCAGTTGTCAAGGCATCTCCATTTTCTGCAGGATGGCAGAGTGCTCTCTTTTGATTACTCTCCCCATGCCACACCATGTTCCACTTGTAGCCTCCTGCAGATCCTTCTGGTATGCCAAACTTTCTCTCTTTCCAGGAAACATCAGTGTTCTATCAGCAACACACCCTCTCTCACTTTCACACACACACAGCTTTCTCTTCCTGCACATCTCAGCTTACCTGTTGCCTCTCCAGAGAGATCACCCAGACTAAGCAGTTCTCCCTCTCTTTCTCTTTCCTTCTGTCTTTTTTTTTTTTTTTTAATTTCTTTGGCACTCACTTAAGGTTGTCAAGTATGAACCTTTATGAAATTTAGTTGTGCGATTCTTATAAAGGAAGCCCATTTCCCTATAACTGAGCCTCACTTAGCTCATGAATCTTCGTATGAGTTGAGTCACAGCAAAGTTAAACTGCTTTAGAGTTAAATAATGCAGTGGCCCAAAGGAAAGTTTCATCAGTTCAAGATGAATCCAGATAACTCTGGATTTTCTAAATTACTATTTTGTAAATGTCCCGTCAACAGAAATGTTTTTTCTTTCTTTCTTTCTTTCTCTCTCTCTTTTTTCTTCCTTCCTTCCTTCCTTCCTTTCTTCCTTCCTTCCTTCCTTCCTTCCTTCCTGTCTTTTTCCCCCCCAGGAGAATTAAAATTGAGGTGAAAGCTAATACTGGTTAGTTTTTGTCAGCTTGATACAAGCTAAGGTCATCTGGGAAGAGAGCACCTTAATTGAGAAAATCCCTCCATAAGATTGGCTTCTACGAAAGTCTGTGGGGACATTTTCTTGATTAATGGTTGATGTGGGAAGGTCAAGACTACTGTAGGTGGTTTCATTCCTAGGCAGGTAGTCCCAGCAGGTGTAAGAAAGACATAAGAGCCCAGGGAACGTGTAGTAGGCAGCATTCTTCCTTGGCTTCTGCCTCAGTTCCTGCCTTTAGGTTCCTTCCTTGAATTCTTGCCCTGACTCCTTTCCTGATGGACTGAGTGTGAACTGTAAGATGAGATCAACTTTTCTCCCAAGTTGCTTTTGGTAGCGGTGCTTATCATCGCAATAGAAAGAAGCTAGCTAAGACAGTGCTGATGCTCATTCTGAGTATCAAGAGAAAGGTGTCTAATTGGTGCCATTGTCTGTCATCAATGGCCCTGGTTGAGGTGTATTGGGATTGAATAGCCTTCTCCCTCTTCAAAATTCTGACATTGAAAATAAGACAAAAGAAGAAGGCATGTGAAGACCAAAATAGCTCGACTCTCATTAGTAAAGCCGATATTAGACAATGCATGTTATATTTGCAGGCAAGTGAATTTGCTCATCACCGCTCCAACCTGCAAAAAACGTTCCTAAAATAGTCTCCAACAGTAAATGCTGAAGTTGTTTTAATTAGAAAAGAACAATGGGTGTCTTAATCTTTATTCTCCGTGTGTCTCCACTTGAGGCAGAGGAGCTTGGGCTAGCCTTGGTGGAATTGTCTCATATAGTTTTAGTTATTAGTCATATATAATTATTACATAAAATAATTTATTATATAAAGTTATTTATAACACACACACACATATCTTTGGTTGGTCTATATTATGAATTTTGTAAAGAGTTGAATGAATGGAACCATTTGCCATACTGAATGTGTTTAAAATTTAACTTTCGAACAAATATCAGGGAATGAGGATTATCTTTTAGATGTTCATTTGAATTTCTTCCTCCCTCTCTTCATCCTCCATCCCTACGTCTAGAAACAAAATGTGCCACTATGTGCTCTCTAAGATGGGCACCTTTCAAGATGAGCCTCCTGATGTTAGCATCCTGTACCAAGTCCCTTTGCTTCGACCTGTGGCTTGCTTTCAGCAGGCCCAGCGTTGCTTTGACCTGTGGCTTGCTTTCAGCAGGCCCAGCGTGGAGAAGGTGATACACCTCACTTCTGAGATGGCATAGAAACAAACTTTGACTTCTGTCTTGGAATCCCTCCTCCTCTTCTCTCTGTCTGAGGAAAGGCAGCTACTGCACTGAGGGCTACCCTGTCAAGAAGCCCCTGTGGCAAAGAACTGCAGCCTCCTATGTAACAGCTCCTGAGGAACTAGATTTTGCCAGTTCGCTTGAGTGATTTCAGAAGTGGACCCTTCCAAGTTGCCTCCTTGTTAAGTTTGCTTCATTTCTTTTTTCTTTTTCAATTTTTTCAAGACAGGGTTTCTCTGTGTAGCCCTGGCTGTCCTGGAACTCACTCTGTAGACCAGCCTCGAACTCAGAAATCCTCCTGCCTCTGCATCCCAAGTGCTGGGATTAAAGGCGTGTGCCACCACCGCCCTGCTTTCAATTTCTTGATGGATCTCGAGCCAAGGATCCCCAAATAAGCTCTGCATCCTTCATTTCTTGAGAAAAACAGTGAGTTTTAAACTACAATGTTTTAGGCATTATGTATTGCAGTTATAAAAATAGCAAGTTCTTACTTTAATGACTTTCCTATTAAGTATTTCCAACACTTAATAGGAAAGAGAGAAGGGAACAAAGAGAGAGGTGGTTCTCAGAATGGTCTCACGGTGTTCTTTGCAATATTTACTGGCTGGAAACAATCAGGACATTTGTTGGATTGATGTAGGAATCATAATTTCATGTTGTCTTGAAGGAGAATGAGGTCTTTGTGGGAGAAGGCAGACAACTGTTGGAGGGATAATTAGCTGTCTTTTAACAGTATTTATTGTTAAGTACACTTGCCTGGGTTAATTGTTGCTCCTTAAATGAGGAGGACCACATGAGAATCCAAGTAATTACAGCACACACTATTAGAAAAAATATTGAAAATGATGCTTGCAAAAGAAAATCCTGTAGAAATGAAGCCCAGAAAGTCTGACAAAGATGACTAAGTCAGTTCAATGGTTTCAAAATGGCTAGGTCAGCAAGTTGACACCTTCAGCTAATTTCTATAACCTTCAGCTATTGCTGTATGTTTTGAATATTAATGTAGTATGTGGAGAGGCCAAGAAGATCTCATAGCTAGACCCCAAAATAAGGTAACACACTAAAGAAAGGAAAGGCAGGAGAGTGAATAGGAGCATATCCTCTGGAGTCAGTTGGGCAGGATTTGAGTTAAGATTGTATCAGGCTAGTCTAGTGAACTTTGGTACATTGTTTAACCTACTTGAGCCCACGCTTTCTTGATGTTGAGATCATTGTAAAAAGATATATCACAGACTAGACTGTATGACTCACTCTTAACATCCCTGTACTTAGGAGGCTAAGGTGGGAGGAAGGTATCTTGGCTATCTAGCAAGACCCTGCCATAATAAACAACCAATAAATAGACAAAAATATATGCCATGGAATTTGGAATATAATGGAATGTTAGCTATTATTAAGTATTCACATTATAACACAAATACTAAGTATTGTGCACACACATAGTAATGTATAATAATTCTTTGCACCTTTCCTCCAACTCTCTAAAACCTAGTGCCTTGTATTTTCTGAGCATTTTTGTTTGTCTGGTTTGATTTGGTTTGGTTTTCTGAGGGAGGGGTTTCTCTGTGTGGCCTGGGTTGTCTTGCAGCTCACTCTAAGCACCAGGCTGGCCTCAAACTTACAGAGATGCTCTTGCCTCTGCCTCCTGAGTGTTAGGATCAGAGGTGTGGGCCCCCACGGCCCAGCTTTTGAGTTTTTTATAGCCCATTGGACAACAAGGCTGGGAGAGCACAGCTTTTGCTCACACTTGTTGCTTGGGAGGACTCAACTTTCAACAAAGAAAGAGTGAGTTGCTGCCATTGATTTTTTTCCCCCAAGATCATCAATCCTCCCCATCCTCCATGTTTGCAGCAACCATGTTCACATTCTTAGAACTTGGAAAAGAATAGAAGTTTAGTGTGATCAGGGTGACTTGATGTGTCTTTAAAATGGCCATGGAGCAAGCTATTTGGCAAATCGGACCTTCTTGTCTTCATACTCCTCCAGTTTGTGGGAAAAGATTAAAGCATTGAGTGTGGGGCTCAACTCGGTTCTTTTGAAAACACTGTAACAAATCTAACTGACCCCAATGAGGAGAAAGACTGCCATGTGGGGAACTGTGCATCAAAAACATATTAGGACGAAGAAAAAAATTAATCCATGCAAAGTAATGGAAGCACTGGGTACTTTTAATTTTTTAGTGGCCCAGAGGCACTGTTATCTGTCTTTTTTCTGGGAAACCACTCATCACACAGCTATTGGGAAAAGGGAGCACTCTGGCCTCGTTTCTGGGAGCAGTCCAATGCAGTATGGATATTAATTAAATTTATTAAACAAATAACACAGCGACTTGGGGGAAGCAGGGGTCCATCTGCCAGCTCCGCAGACAGATCTCTGCAGAGACGTGGACTGAATGGTAGTTAGAGGGAAGTTGCCTAGCTCAGCAGATGGGCTCTTGTCTCCAGTGGGGGAGATTTGGTGGCGGTCCAACAACTCTTTTTCCCCTCCAGGTTTTTGTTCCTTGCAACTGTGATTGAAGAAGCCCTCCTCTGTCTTTTCCCAGCCTGAACCTCCCTCCCTTCTACCCCTCCCCTCTTTGTTTATGTGAGCAATGTTTAAATCTGAGTGATTTGTTCAAGAAGCAAGTCCCGGCTGATCTCATTTTGTGTATGTGCCCCAAAGCTCATGCAGAAAATAATTAGGAAGGTGTAATCCCATTGACTGTACATCCACTTGTGTACACTGCTGCAGCCCAGCCTTGTGTCCTGGAAAAAAACCGCTCTGGGCCAATTTGAATTTGCCAGAATCCTCATCTTCTGCACTGGGAAGTTTATATGATTCTGAGGTGTAGATGTGTATTATTCTTAAAGTGGTCCCTTTGATTTCTTTCTGACCTTTGTGACTTTTAAAGTGTGTGTGTATGTGTGTGTAGGGGTATATGTATATGTCTGTATATGTGTGTATATGTGTGTGTATGTGTGTATATATGTGTGCACATGTGTGTATGTCTGTATATGTGTGTGTGTGCACGTGTGTGTGTGTATGTATGCTTAAGGATTATTGCTCAGATTCTGATGGCAAGCATCTGTTGAGGTGCCGTCCATCGGTGTCTCCACTGCGGACAATAGTGGTCTTCCCTGTCTTCTAGAAATGTATTTTCTACCTTCTCCCCACATCACTGTAGAGAGAAGGTGAGCATGAAGCCCATGTGTACTGAGGAACCACTCTGCTCTCAGTTGTTTAGCGCTTCTCAGCACTTGGTGTATTTTTGACCCGAAGTCCATTTCGATAGAATGTGGGTTAATGTAAATCTCCTCATCACTCCTTCTCTGTCCTCAAATGACTGCCAAGATCATTTTACGGAAGGATCCTGCATCTCTGACAATGTCCCTTTACGTGGAACCAATGCCTCCAACAGGGAGCCACACAAACCTTTCGATCAATTTATGTGTCCTATTGACAGCAAAATTTGGACTAAATAGATACCCACCTTGGGCTGAGTCCTGAAACACCCTTGCCTTAGAGAGATAGGTCTATTTCTGGCCAACCTACCAGTGGACATATTTGCCAGACATAAAGTAAGTCCTCCAATCCAAATGGTCTCCCTTCCTCTCCAACAAACCCACTGTGCTGTGCCAGCAGAGGCCTCAGCTGTTACAGAACCCAGAGATAAGAGTAGATGAATGCAGAATTATGACTTTCCCTAAGGTATACTGAGGCTTAGAGAGATTGAGGACAAACCTGTAATTCTGATGGTAAGTTCTAACAGATGAACGTATCTTTTGAAGTATAACAGAATCTTAGCGGGCAAGCCTGTACAGATGGTCAGTTCTGGGCTGGGAAGATGGCTCTGTGGTTAAAGCTCCTGCTCTGAAAGTGGAAAGACCAGAGTTCAGATCCTCAGGAACCATGTAAAGTCCTGTGGGTATGGTGACCTGCCTGTAATTCCAGCCTCAGTGGGCAGAGGTGGGATCCTCAACAAGACTAGTTATAGCGGAAAGCTCTGGGTTTGATTGAGAGACCCTGCCTTAACTACTAATAAGGTGGAAGAGCCATTGAGAATGATGCCTGATATCAACCTGGGTCCTCCACTTGCATATTCACACACATGCACTTATACCTCCCACACACTAAACACACACACACACACACACACACACACACACACACACGCACACACGCACACACGCACACATACACAGAAATAGAATGATCAGATCATTTCTGCTGTAACAGAAATGATAAATCAAGTCTTTCCTCAAAATTGATCTGAACTTCTAAAACCCAACTCAAAATGGAGTCTCACTGGTCCTTAGCTGCTGTTCTCAGGGCTTCCCTGAGAATCTAGCTGCCCCCACTTCCTCTACAGCCACAAGAATGTTAACAACATGGCAAACTTTCGATAGAATGTGGGTTCAGAACTTGGTGGTTCTTCCACTGAGCCCTGCCATAGGTTATTGTTTCTAAGAATCAACATTATTCTTCAGGTTTTTAGGGAATTGAAAGGAGCTCTGTTCAAAAGATGGCCATGGGGTGGCTGCTGAAAAATATCTGTTTACCTAGGTGAGCTGCCAATTTATTTCTCTAATTTGTTGGAAGTCAGGATCTCCAGTGGGTGGAGGGCAGACAGCATTTGGAATTCATAGGCTATTTTCCACACTGTCTACATTGCTTCTCCTTCCACCCTGGTGTACCTGGCTTAATTTTGCTCTCTGATTTAAATCTCAATCTAGTTGCTCTGGCATCTCAATTTAGGGGAAGATTGGACGTTGTTTTTCAAAGGGAATTGCAAGCGTTTCACTCTTGTCTGAAGAGACAGATTGTGCCTTCTTTCCCAAGGATGAGCCCAGAAATTACATGTAAATCTTGGAGGTTTTATTTGTAGCAGAATGTTTCCAACCCTCATGTTCACACATTAGTGTAAATGAATAAAACAGAGAAGGCAGGAAACACCCCAACAGACAGTGTGCATATTTCAGATTGGCTCCCAGTGCTTGCCTGTCTGCTTGAACACATTGTGTTGACTCTGGAGCTTCAAACGCTTTATTGTGGATTTTGTAGGCTACATGACAATGTGGGACTAAAAACACCAAAAAAAAAAAAAAAGCTTTTGATCACAAACAAACAATATTATTTTGTAGGAAACCAGAGAGTACCTTTGAAAATTCAATTTATTTTAAAATTTGCCCAAGAAGGTCAAGTGCATTTTTAGATGTTGTGCTTACTTTTGTGTCAAGGGTTCAGATGCAAACTATGTGTATGTTCATGTGTGTGTGCTTGTATATATGCATGCACAAGTGTGTTCAGGTGCAAGTCAATCTTTGTGTCATCCCTCAGGTCCATCTGCCCTCTTCTCTTTTTTAAGACAGGGTCTGTCTCTCAGTGGCTTGGAAGTCACCAACGAGGTCCAGCTGTCTGGCCAGCCAAGGCCCGGCTGTCTGGTCAGCTCTTAGGGCTCCACCTGTCTCTGCCTTCGCAGGGCTAGAGTTGGGAGCACCCTGCACACCCAGCTTTTTACATTAGTTTGCAGAGTCTCACTAGGCTCTCATGATTACACAGTGAATACTTCATTGCTTGAGCCACCTCCTCAGCACTACAGTGCAAACATTTGAAATGTTCCCACTAATGACTCCTCGGCATGCTTATTCCCCAGGTGAACATTTTGCAAAGGTCCCACATTTGGGAATGCCATCGCTGGCTGTCTCCAGGATTAGATGCTATAGCTCCTTAGGACTTACACTTTGTGGAACAGTAGGGAGACTGACTAGGACCAGGCCTGTCAGGTTGTGATGGAAAATACTGACATTTGACAGCCTAGGTCCTGAGATAAAACCGAAAGCCTGCTGTCAGATTTTCTGTTTTATCTCAGTGTTATTAATCAGTGTTTTTCAATTTTATCTCACATGTTGGGATCTCTTACTTTGTAGTGATTTGGAAACTGCCTTCAATTCTTTTGAAGAGGCTCAGGACTGCCCACTTGTCTACTTTCCTGCCTCCTTCATTTTCTCCTCTTTCTTCTTCTCTCTGGCTCATCTTTCTGTTTTACTTTGTGGATGTATGTGTACACATGGTGTGTGTGTGTGTGTGTGTGTGTGTGTGTGTGTGTGTGTGTGTGTGGTATACGCACATGCGCACAGAGGTCAGAAGAGGCTATCTGTTGTTCTGGTTTGTCACTCTGCCTTACTCCTTTGAAATAGGTTCTTTCATGGAACCTGGAGCTGGGCTGGCTTCCAGCAAGCCCTGGGTTTCCTCCTGCCTCCACCCTACACAGTACTGGGGTTGCAGGCATTTTAAAATCTTACTTATTTATGTGTGTGTGTGTGTGTGTGTGTGTGTGTGTGTGTGTGAGACACATAGTCATGGCATCAGAGGACAATGCAGGAGAGCTGGTTCTCTTCTTCCACTATGAGGGCCATGGAATTGAACACAGGTCGCCAAGCTGATGTGGGCAGCATTACCAATCATCCATCTATCTCTTCAGGCCTTGGCATGCTTCATTTGTTATTACTCTCCAGTTGGTTCAAATTCAAATGTAGAATCATCTAGTAGGATGCAAATCTATAAGCTACATGGCTCAGCTCCTTCCCAAGCATGATGGAGATGATGTTGCTCAGCTACATAAAATGGCAAAGTGAATCCCACATTACTACAGTTTTTTTTTGTTTTGTTTTTGTGGTTCTTGGATCTAACCTAGGGTCTTGCAAATGGGAGGCAAGCAGCAGCTCACCACCAAGCTACATTCCCACCCTTTGATTTCTTGGGGCAGGATCTTCATATGCAGGGCATACTTCTCTTGAATTTTTGATTCACTTTGTTCCTGTCTCATAAGTGCTGGGATTTACAGGTGTGGCCATGTATACTCAACATGAATTTTTTTAAACATTTTTCATTCATTTCTCTCTCTCTGTCTCTCTCTCTTTCTCTCTCTCTCTCTCTCTTTCTCTCTCTCTCTCACTCTCTCTCTCTCTCTCTCTCTCTCTCTCTCTCTCTCTCTCTCTCTGTACATGTGCATGTGTGTGTGCATGACTGGATACCATGGCATATGTTTGGAGGTCAGAGGACAAATCTGGAAGTTGGTTCTCTTACTCTCCCATGAGAGTTCTAGGATCAAACTCAAGCCTTTGGGCTCCATAGCCATTGCCTTTACCCACCCTGGCTTTTAATTTCTTAGTTTTAAAAGTGCTTTAGATATTAGTGTTTTCTTTGGGTTGAGCTTAGACTGCGGGATCTCATAGTTTGTTTTCAGAGGCAGAGATGATGACATGACAGCTCATCTCACCTTCGTCACCATCTCCATCTCTACACAGCGCATCTTCAAACATATCGATTGTGAGTGTTACCTAGTGGCTACTGCCTGAACACTTACTACCCGCCAACCCTCATGTTAAGCATTTTATAATTACCATGGCATTTAGTTTTCATGGCATATTAATATTCACATTTTAAAGATGAAGAAATTTATGCTCAGGCATGTTAAATAAATTGCTGAAAGTCACATCTAATTCAACGAAACTAATCTAATCTAAAGTCATATCTAACAGTCAGGCTCAGATTTGAAACCCAGAAACTAACTCTAGAACACTCATTAAGTCTCTCTACTTTCGTGTCATCCTGTACACACTCATTTGTAATTTATAACTTACTTAGATCTGAATGGAAGCTACAGATTCTTCAAGTAAAAGTAGAAATAAAATAGCATAGTCTAAAACCAAATAAAAATATTAATCACGTGTAGCCTTTCAAGGCTTTGGACACCATCCCATCTTTTCTAACTTTGCACTCCCTAAGTTAATGTTGCCAGTTCTTTATTTTTAAGCTCTCCTTTCACTGTTGGAGGAATGTTGGGCCCCAGACAATGAAGTCTTTGAGGGAAGAAGTCTTTTTTATTACTGTTGTGTTTTGGTGCTAGTAACCAGGCCAGAGATGCTGGAGCTGAATGCATAGGCTGTAGGAGGTGAGCAGGATTATGCAGGTCAGGTATGGACCATCCCCACTGACACTCATTACTTTACTACTCTGGCAGAGACAGGGGAGAGATGATTGGCTTCCTTATCCATTTTCCCCTGTGTGATACTTTGTAATTGTTAATATGTTACTGTACGCCACCTTTAAATGCTTTAAGGAGGAGACAAAATATAAATGCATTTATTATATATTTATAAAAATGCATATGTGCATATCTGTCTAAAATTATATATTGATTTGCCCGCATGAAGCCCTTTGCTGTCTGCTGCTTTGAGATGTGGAGAAGGCTGGGTTTTCTCTTCCTGTGTGCCATGGCAGCTGAGATGGGGAGAGGGTCAGGCTTCCAGTGTGGCATGGGAGTCATTCTCAATGCTGTGGGGTGCTCTTTCTCTCCCACGGACTGTAGTTTCCAGGCCTTTGCCATGCTGGCTCCCAGTGTATCTCCAAGTGAGGCAGAAAGAAAGAGACAACCTTGTCACATTTATGGCAAGGGCTTTTACTTCCACTCAGACAGAGACTGTCTACCTTTAACAGTTACATGTATCATGATGTAATATTTCTCTCATCAGTGAAAACATTTGGTTCTCATTGGAAATTCTCCACCCTGTTTTTGTAAAGCTAAATTCAAATCTGTACATCAGTCTCTCCTGTTTGTAGAGGGAAGCAGGTACAGAGTGGCTAACTGATTTTTCCTCTTTTGACCTTCATTTTTCTTTACCTCTCTTGTAGACTCTTCATTTCATGCTTGAACCTAAACCTCTGGGTTTTGACTCTTCATTTACTAGTTGATACCATTGTGCTCTTGACTATATGGTACTGGGTGACTTATAAAGAGGAAGGAGGAGGAGGAGGAGGAGGAAAAGGAAGAGGAGGAGGAGGAGGAGGGAGAGGAGAAGGAGGAGGAGGAGGAGGAGGAGGAGGAGGAGGAGGAGGAGGAGAAGGAGAAGAAGAAGAAGAAGAAGAAGAAGAAGAAGAAGAAGAAGAAGAAGAAGAAGAAGAAGAAGAAGAAGAAGAAGAAGAAGAAGAAGAAGAAGAAAAGTTGTTTATTTCTCACTGTTTTGGAGGTTGAGAAGTCAAAGATCAAGGGACCATCAGGTTTAGAGTCTGCCACTAAAGATCTGTTCTCTGCTTCCCAAGATAGTGCCCAAATCCTCTAGACTAGGGACATTGTCCCTAATTTGATACAAATATGGAAAAGGGATGAGAGGAGCTCACTTATAAAAGCCAGGTATTAAGACCACCTCCTGATGGAGCTCCTGTGACCTAAACATCTCTTAAAGGTCCCAATCTCTCCTAAACCCAGGAATCGATTTATGCAACACTAGCAAAGCTCACTCTTCGTAATAATCATGATAATCACTTAAAATGCAGACTCCAAGGATTCCCATATTCCATTTGATAGTAACTGTGGTTTATAAACCATCTCCCCATTCTTTTTATAGCAGTAGGCTGAGTGGGAAATACCAGAGAGGAAACTATGGTGGAAAAGCTAAACGCTCAAAGATGAAAGTAAAAACAAACCAAACAACAAACCCCAAACCAAAACATTCAACGGGCTTTCTCCTTTACATGCAGTCATTAAATAGGAACTAATAGCCAGGTGTGGTAGTCCTAGCATGTGGGAGGTGGACGCAGGAGGATTAGAAGCTTATGACCATCTTTGCCTTCATAGCAAGTCTGAGGCTAGCCTGACAAAAAAAGAGCCTGTCATAAACAAACAAGTGAAGAACAACTGGTAGATGACTGCCAACTATTCCCTTCAGAAAGGGAATCACTGTGTGCCAAGGGCCATTGTGCTTTCTAGACCATCTTTCTACCCTCCTTTGTGAGTGATAGTGGCAGTAGGACCTACGTCAAAGTCTTGTTCCAACATAGAGCCCCCACCCTCTTAAACTTTCTTCTGCTTTACTTTTTAGAATTACATACAATGTAGTTAATTATTACCTATAGTATATAGTGCACTTTGATCATATTGCTCCCATTGTCTGCTCTTATCTCATTTCCCCTTCTGCTGAATCCCCCTTTTTTTCCAACAAGTCCTCCAACTACTTCCGTGTCGTTTTGTGTATGTTCCATTGCATTTAATTAGAGTCATCTGTGTGAGCATAGATGGGAGCAAGGGCGATTTACCATATTGAGGATGGTGACTCCTACTGTCTCTACAACTTTTACCTGCTTCTGTGAGGGTTGGGACTCATGGGTGCCACTCTGTTCCATGATGCAATGTGGGCAGGTCCAGCCCCATGCAGTCTTATGCAGATAGTCACTGCTGCTGCAAGTTCAAGGATGCAACAGCCATGCCATGCCAGAAAACAGCAGTTCCCAGGGCTCCCCCTCCACCTTCCAGCTCAAACAGTTTTTCTGCTCCTTCTTCTCTAATACTCCATTGGCCTTGCAGGGGATTGTCTTAGTTAGTCTGTTGTTCTTGCTGTAGTGATAAAATAGTTAACCAAGCTGACTTATAAAGGAAGAATTTATTTTGGATCGTACTAACAGTCTAGCACGGTGGTAAAGTACCAACAACAAGAGGTTGAGGCAGCTGGTCACATCGCATCCACAGTTAAATAAAAGAGGATGATGAACCTGTGTTCTCAGATCACTTTTTTCTTTATATACAGTCCAGGATCCCAGCACAGGGAATGGTGCCACCTACAGTGGGCTGGCCTTCCTACTTCAGTTATCCCAACCAAGATAATTCCCCATAGGCATGTCAAGAGACCCTTCTTGATTTTAGATCTCAACAAATTGCCAGTTGAGAGTAATCATCTTGGGGGTGATGGAGTGGTCCCATTTAGTGTTGAGCACTTATTTGATCATTGTACTTTGATGAGTCATGAATCTGAAAAAAAAAATGATGTTGAAACCCCCACTTCTTAAATATAAACAGGGCCACTGCAATAGAAAACAGCATGGAGGCTTCTCAAAAAGTACAAGTAGAGCTGCCTGCCATGTCAGGCAGCAAGCCTAGGACCAGGAATATGTACACAGAAACTGGCATTCACTTGTTGAAGAGACATCCTGACACAAGTGAGAGTCATATTGGAAGAGAGAACATCAGTTGAGAAAATTCCTAACTCTGGTAAGTCTGTGGAGGCATTTTTTTTTTTTTTATTAATGGTTGATGTAGAAGAGCCTGGCCCCATGTGAAAGACTCCACCCTTAGGTACATGATCCTGGGTTGTAAGAGAAAGCAGGCTGAGCAAGCCTTGAAGAGCAAGCTAGTAAACAGCATTCTTCTGTCCTTGCCTCCAAGTTCCTGCCCCGAGTTCCAGCCCTTATTTCCCTTAGGAACAGACTATAAAGTGTAAGCTAAAATAAACCCTTCCCTCCCCAACCTAGTTTTGGTCAGTGCTTTATCAACAGAAATAATATTCATTGTCATACATGTAAATTTATATGTGTATGTATGCATATGTATGTGTGTTATATGTATAATTATACATATATACACATATATGTAAGTGTATATATGTATAATATACATATATAGATATATTTTCATTGTATATATTCATTCTTTCTCTCCCCACATGTGTGTATAAATATATGTGTGTATATATATATTATATACATATATATTGTTCTAGTTAGATGATTTCTATTGATAAAGCACTGCAAAAACTAGATTATATATGAATATATATGTATGTGTATGATTGCTATTTATATACAAACATTCAGTCATAAAGAAAATAAGTTTTGTCATTTGTAGCATCGCAGAAGGAAAAAATATATTAAATGAAGTGAAAGGCGTAGCGAAACATATGGAAGCTAAAATGCTGGTCTGACAGAAGGAGAGGGTAGAGCAGATCTTAGCAGAGCAGAGTGGGAATGAACAAGGATGATTATTATCGTAGTTAGTGGAAAGAAGCTGGAATGTGTTCAACATAAAGAAATGTTTGCAGTGATACATATGTCGTCTACCCCACCTACCCTACTAGTACATCTATGATGAACTAATTACATAGTACATACCTGTATTGAGATGTAACACTGCACCTCATAAGCATGTACAATTATGTGCTGATTAAAATGCGATTTTAAGAAAGGTCCTAGTTCTTAATACTCTTGACTGCCAATTAACTTTCAGTGGGAGTATGGCAAGGATAAATAAGTAGCTAGGAAGTAAGCTTCTGCCTTTGGCCAACACCGTTTCACTGTTCCCATAAACCCATCAGCTTAGAGCTGTAGTTCCTAGATCGGGATGAGTTATGGAGCAAGGTAGTCCTGAACTGCATCATAACTGTGTGGCCCTTTTTGTCTCACAGTTGTGCCTTTGTCTCTGCTTTGATCTAAAGTGCAAGCGCATGGTTTGGCTCAGTTCTCTAGAAGTTTATTTCTTCAACTTGTTTACTTAAATTGAATTAAAATTTGCATATGTTTACTATATATAGCACATCCCGAAATCACAGCTTTATCCTAATACCCACCAATATACATTCACTCACTCTTTACATATGTGTTGAATGACTAGTAGGATCAGAGAATGCTGTGAGACAAAAGTAACCCTGGTTTCTTGCTCTCAGAGAGCCTCTGTCTGGAGAGGGAGGTAGATGTTAAATGATCACACTTAGCCTCCAAGCTTTGCACGCAGCTTGAGGGTGCAGCTGTGCTATCCTTGCAGCTTGGTTGATGAAAGACAGCCATTTTCCTATTCAACAAAGCTAAGGGCAATTTGAGTTACTGCAAGACACATGTAGATGTTTTCCTGTATTAGATGAAGTGCTTGACAGAAACAACTTAAATGGAGAGGGACGTATTGGGCTGATGGTTTCGATGGTGTCAGTCCATCCTGCTGGGTGGGGGGTAGAGCAAAGCAGTTCATACCATGCCTGACCAGGAAGCAGAGAGAAAAAGATGCCTGCATTTGGGATGCTGCCTTTCTTACAGCTTCTTTCTTAATTTGCATGGGATCCCAATCTGTGATGGTGTTTGCTCTTATTGGAGGGGGGGTCTTCCTCTGGAATTAATGATCACTGAAAACATCCTTTTAGGCACATCCAGATATTTGTGGCACCAACCTCCTAAGTTATTATAAATCCAGTTAAATAGACAACGAAGATTAAATATCAGCATCCATCTAAGGACTGTTGGCATCATCAGTGAACTCACCCAGGCAGTCACCCACCAAATGAACTCAGTAGCAGACTTCTCTCTTGTTATTCTGCTGTTCATTTAGATGAACTTTAATAAAACTCTATGTATTCATTTAAATACTGGCTTCTTAAGGAAAAGAAGAAAGTGGGTTATGTTTAATTAATTTTCCTTGCTCCTCTGTGGTGGGAATTTGGGTCACAATGAGTATAATACATTTTCTACATTTCTAGCTTTGTAATTTATAATTTTGTATTTCTACTCACAATGAGTAGAAATACAAGTTTCTACATTTCTAGCTTCAAGTAAATATATTTTATAATAAAAATGGGCAGAGAGATTTATGAGCCAGAGGATCATGGAGTTTGCTGTGAGATTGTATCTCTTAGGAATGTCAAAAGCTACACCCATAAAACCTCACAAACACGACCACCTGACCATGAACTGAACAAGGATGGTAGGCATACTAACTTGGACTCCGGGGAAGTGTGGGGGACAAGCTTTGGAGGTCTCAACTCTAACAAAGAGCTACAGGCATTAAGGAATGCTGAGAACTGAGAAAAAGTCTTCCCTAGAGAAGAGCACACAAATAAGTTACCAATACCAAATGGTCCTGAAAACATATACATTCAGGTAACATTTCAGACTGAGCAGGTTGTATTCATATATATTCACACACACACACACACACACACACACACACACACACACACACACACTTAATGAAGAAAGAGGAAATGAATTTGAAAGCGCTCAGGAGGGGTATATGGGAGGGTTTGGACACTCACACACACACACACTCACACTCACACTCACACACTCACACACTTAATGAAGAAAGAGGAAATGAATTTGAAAGCGCTCAGGAGGGGTATATGGGAGGGTTTGGACACACACACACACACACACACTCTCACACTCACACTCACACACTCACACACTTAATGAAGAAGAGGAGATGAATTTGAAAGCGCTCAGGAGGGGCATATGGTTTGGAGAGAGGAAAGGGAAGAGGACATGATGTATCTCTAGTATAATCTCAAAAATAAAAGAAATATTTTTAAAATAAATGAAATGAGTAATCCTTTGAGCCGTGACCACATTTAGGATGGCTAAAAGTTCAGATTATGCTTGCTAGAGTTTTTATTTTTCTCCTAGAGCTGATATCGGATCTGTTGGGGACATGGCAATAGTTAACTCAGGCTCCATCAGGATATTGCTCTAGTAGATTAACACTGTAAACCCAAAGCCCAAACCAGTCCGAAAAGCACCAGGGTGTTAAGCAGCCTGGCTGAGCAAGATGGACGCTAGCAGGAACCACCTGGCCTCACTCATTCCTCTGGTCCAAATCTGGCTCCAATCTTGACCAGATGCTGTCTGCATCTTGGTTTCTGTCTTCACAGGGGACTTAGTGAAATGGATGCATTGTACACACACACACACACACACACACACACACACTCATCACTGATCCCCAAATGGAGCACATCCTTCTCCCCCATTTTTCCCTCTATTAGCAGAGCCAGAGAGAGCAGTTGGCATTGACAATCTCTGTTGTGAGCTGAGCATAGCCCCTGTTTGTTTAAACCTGGTTCCATCTGCGTGCAAAGCACACTGGTGGAGCCCTTTTAATTTTTCCGTTAGATTTTTAATGCAACTATAAAGACAATTCAAGTGAGAAACTTCAGCTTGCTGATTTTGTTCTTTGAGTCATTGCACTGTAATTAGCTGAGCTGGGTTTTAAATGCAGCAAGGGAACATCTTTCTTGTCTGTTTATGTCAGAAAAAAATGGCTAATGAGCACTTATCAAAAAGATGAACATTTTTTTCATTAGATTAAGTAACATCAAAACAGATTTGTAATGTACTATTATGTTTCAGCTTGGAAGAAATTGGGTAAAATAGCTAATATCTTCACAGATAACCAAGAATGTCTCGGTAAGACAGGATCCGCCTCCCTTCTTCCCCACTCACCTAGACTTCAGCCAAGTGCCCATTGGTGACAACTTCCTGTGAGGCTAAGTGGCTTAAAGGCACATTCTCAAAGGGCTCAGGGTGACCTTAAAATTGTCTGTAACACATGAATACATGTGAAGTCGGCGCCATCATTGGTTGTCGGTGCCTTATGCCATGGTTCCTTGTGACTTGATCATGCAGTCTTATCTGATTGCTTTTTAAAGAACGATTTGTCTCCATGTTCCCACAGCTATCAATCAGAACTCCATCTGGAACACTCAGTGTCTGCCTTCTTCCCCGTGGAGAGATTTGAGTGTTTTATGTGGACGACAATCATGTTTTAACAAAAGACACAATGATGAAGTCTGATTTCTTAAGAAAACTCATAGTAAAAATGTACACATAAGAATCTCTCAGCCGGACATGGTGGCTCATGCCTTTAATCCCAGCCTTCAGGAGGCAGAGGCAGTTGGAGGCCAGCCTGGTCTACAAAGTGAGTTCCAGGACAGCCAGGACTACCAAGAGAAACACTGTTTTGAAAAACAAGAACAAGAATCTTCTCACTTAAAAATTCATTTTATCTTTATTCGGATGTATGTGTATGGTCACATGCATATAGATAGATGTTTGAGGTCAGAGTGGGTGTTGGATCTATGGAATTGGAGTTACAGGCAGTTGTGAACCATTCAGTGGTTTGTATTTATGTATGTGTGTTATGTGGGTTCCTGTGAAAGTGTACATGTGGTATGTCCAAGTGACTGGAGGCCAGAGGAGAGTGTCAGACAGATCCCAAGGAGCTGAAGCTATAGGCAGTGTGAACTGCTGGATATGGGTACTGGGAACTGTACTTGGATCCTCTGAAAACACAGGGAATGCTTTTAACCACCGAGCCATTTCCCCAGCCTTTCTGGGTACTGGTTAAGTCCTTTCTACAGGTGAGGAATCTGGTTCATACCTTTTTTTCTGGTTCATAAAAAGAGTTTTCAACTCTTTTTGCTGTTTTTACTCACTGTTTTAGGTTTATATTCACTGGAGACTGATGCAGAATTATTAGCTCTATTGCTATAAAAATTAATAACTCTAATGCTTAATATTTGCTAACTGATCATTTTTTGTCTCCAGACTGTTTAGTCAAAATTATGTTTGTCTGCTTAGTGTGATATTTTTATTTGAAAAATCATTGGAATCGTTTGCCTTTGTCTATATTTCATGTTGGATTTTACATCTTTCTCTTTTGTTAATAATATCATCATCATTACCTCCAAAAAAATGATTTCAAAAACACCAGCAGAAGTGTATACTGCCTTCCTCCCCCCCAACCCCCACCACCGTGTTAATGTGCCTTCCCGAGTTTCTGATGGTAAGTATAAGTAAGTAAATAAACACATTTGCATCTTATTGCCTCGTCATAGTTCCTTTTAAATACAAGGGGAAACATTTTATAGATGCTTTTTCACGCTTCCATTTTGGGAGTTAGGAATAAGTAGGTCCTAGAAACCATCAACAGCACAACTTTCTCGCAGCAACATCTTTTCCGTGCGGTGCTGATGTGTTTCGTAAGGACATCGTAGTGAATATCATGTGCTCTGATGTTTCCTCTCTCCTCTCTCTCCATTACCTTTTATTCCCGCAGTCTCACACTCACCTTCATGTACTATACGTATATTTTATATCTATATAAAACCTATGATTCTGAGACAACCTGCAATATCTGTCTTTCTGAGTCTGGGTTGTTTCTTAGCTTGATAATCTCTAGTTGCTTTCATCCTCCTCCAACAGATGTGATCTCATTCTTCTTTACGACTGACTATACCACATTTCTTGACCCATTCATCTTTTGTTAGATGCCAAGGCTGACTCCACAGTTTGCCTTTTGTGAATAGGGCTGCAATAAACACTGAAGTGAAACTCTGGGGTCTGTTGATCAGACTTCTTTGGGCCTATTTTCAGGAATGGTATGGCTGCTTTTGTTGTTTTGTTGTTGTTGTTTGTTTGTTTTTGTTTTCTTTTCCCTCGTACTGATTTCTACAATGTGTGGACTAATTACTAACTTATACTCCCCAGTGTTGTTTTATAAGAGTTCTCTTATCTTCACATTTTCCCCCAAATTTTTATGTTGTTATTTTTCTTAATGGTAACCATTCTGACCTGGGGGGGAGAGAGAATCTGTGTTTTGTTTTAATTTGCATTTCCCTCATAGCTAAGGATGTTGAACATTTTTTCATGTGTTTATTGTACATTTGTACCTTATCTTTTAAGAACTATCCATTTATTTCATTACCTTGTTTATTAATTGGACTATTTGATTTTTTGGTAGTCTTTTTAAATTTTTAATATTCCATACATCATTGAGTCAGTTTATAGATGTGCACTGTTCTGTACTGTACTCTAAATGTTCCACAGCTTATTCAATTCAATATGCAGCTGAGGATGACCTTGAACTTCTGGTCCTCCTGCATCTGTGTCTTAGTACTAGGCTGCCCATCATGCCTGGTCTATGTCATCCTGGGCATGAAATCCTGGGCTTTGTATATGTTAGGCAGGCAATCTTCCAACTGAGCTACATCTCAGACCTTCTGGGCTTTTCAGTTGGGTTTTAAAAAATCTTTTTCTTGTGGAAGTTGTAAAGTTCTTCGTGCATTCTGAATGGCCTGTCTTCCCGCCCACTAGCCTTTGTCCTACTCCTCAGAGGCCTTGAAAGCTGATTTTTGTATCATTAGCACCATAAGACTCCTATTTTTTTCTTAAACCTTCAGCCTCATGACCATTGTGCTTCCTGCTGGGTTCTTTCTCTGTCTCACTCAATGAGCTTATGCCTCATTGAGTGCCTTAATAGGAACAGCGTTATCAGTCTCCTCTCTAAGGTTCGCTCTCCTTCCAGATGTCACTGCCTCTTCTAGCATAGCAAGAACATCACAAATTTGGGCCAGGGTTCAATGGTAGAGCATTTTCAGAGCATGTTTAAGGTTCAGGCTTCTATCCCTTAGACAGCAAGGAGTGAACAAACAAATGAACACATGTTCTAGCTTGCTAATGTGTCCTCAGCTATTGTTAGATCCTGATAGAACCATTGGTGGCTAATGAGTACCTCACTAGGGTGTGTCATCCTGTCCCTGGGCATCCTGTCCTCACTTCCTAATAGCTTCCAGAGGCTGTTCTGTGGCATCTTCTCACACACAGAGAAACTTATTCTGATCTGAGTCACTCCATCATTGCTGGTACTAGCAGTCATCTTTCCACTTAGCACATTTCATTAAATTTATATGGAAATGAGAGAACACAGTCAAATTGACAAAGCATTTTACAATTGACAGGGAAATTGGCTTGCTCATGCATTGCTAGGGAGGGGACAAATTGGTACCGTCTTTCTAGAGGGTATTAATTTATATCAAAATCCTTAACAATTCATTTGTCCTTTGGCCTAGCAATTTTGCTTCTAGGAATTTATCCTAAGGAAATAATGGTGAATACATATAAAGATTTATTTGGAAAGATTTCCATCTCATGACCCAAACTGGAATCAAAACACTAAATATGCATCAGTGTGGGACGTGATAAATTCTGGCACATCAATGCAATGAGATATATTGGAATTTAATGCTGCCACAGAGGCAGATGAATATGTAAACACATTAGTGGCCTATTGTTCTGTAAAGAGCTCAAAACAACACATATGGAGGGATCCCATTTTAAAAGGTACATCCAGATCTACAAGACTGGAATAGCACATGTTCTTAATAACAAATATAGTTATATTTTTCCTTTTGTAAAAGTGCAATAATTTTTTCCTGTAAGATATAATTTGTTTTAAAATATATTACACTTTACTTTTAAAAGTTTACAGTTGTCAGACCCTCTTGATAATATTTTCTGGTGAACATTTTATTTTATACTGATGCCCTGAGCTGTGTTTTTATACTCTTGAGTGCTTTATAGATTTCATTAGATTTTTATGTTATTGAAAATACTTTGTAGAACAAAAGACTCCATGCAAACACACTTAAAATCCCTTCTTATAAAATTCAAACAAAGGCTTTCTCTGTTTCTGTATGATGTGATAAAACATGTTTAGTAAAGAATTCTTTCTTTAAAAAAATAAAATTACTTTTATTTATGTGTGTGTGTGTGTGTGTACAACGCTGCTGCATGCTTAGATATCAGAGGACAAGTCTGAGGGACTCCATTTTCATACTCTTTTACCATGTGAGTCCAAGGAATTAAACTCAGCTTGCCAGCCTTGACATGAGCATCTGTACCCACTGAGCCATCTCACTGGCACTAAGAGTCCTTTAGGAAAGTACTTAGAGTTTGTGATAAGGACTTGGATTGCCTTGGAAGATTCATTTCCTAAAAAAGAAATCTAGTATCCTTTTCAAACCAGTGTTCAAATTGTATGCAGTTGCTTTAAAAACTAACATTAGACGTCTCTCAGACACTCATATCCATGGTTGTTTTTTCCCTTGAAGGAATTTTGAAGCAGCAATCACTATGATTCCTTGGGCACGGAGGCTTCTTCCTAGAAATGCCACACATTCCATATCTACTTCATCAGCCGATCAGCGAGCCAAGGACCACCATCGGCAGCTGGAGGCCTATGGGTACTTCCTGCCCATCCAGACCAGGTGGCAGGACAACGACCAGTACGGCCATGTGAACAACGCTGTGTACTACAGCTACTTCGACACTATAATCAACCACTACCTGCTCAGGTAGGCATGTGTCGCACTCTGAGCTTGCTGTGTGCCCTTGCTTGAGACACGGAGCAGAGCGGTTTTCTGCTACCATCCTCTTTTGTAGAGCAGCCTGAATATTGGGCTCTTCAAAGGAGAACAGAAGGTCGGACATGTGGGCGAGGAATGTGTTGCTCTGCCTTTCCCAGGGTCTCAGGTGTTCACATATCTTGTTCCTTTACACTAACTTGTCAGCAAATGTGTTTATTTGAAGCTCAAATAAACACCTACATAACAAACCACATGATGCTCGGATGTGGGACAACTTGAGCAGATATTAACATCAACCCTCAAGGCCTTTTAGTGAGCAATGCAGCTGCCTCCCCGACAGAGGATCCTTGGTAGGGAGAGGAGAGATGCAAAGTTGTTTATTATATCCTCTGGATGCCTTGATGACTTGATTGTCTGATCAGCATGCTTGCAAGAGTGGTTAGTATGTTTTTGGTTAATTTAATTGTCTAGCGGAGAGACTCTGTCCTATAGAGGAAGCTGCATGAAGTCTATCTTCATCTTGCAGTGAGCTCAACTGTTTTGATAAAATTGTTAAACCTTATTGCGCCTTCTATTTAAACAACTCAAATTTATTGAGAGCATTCTCTAATGCATCTTACTAAGTTTCTCATTTACTCTCACTGTTAGCGCACAGCAAAAATGCCAGCATACAGCCTGAGCGTCCTGGCTGGGTGTCCTTTGGAGTCACACTGAAACACAGAGCCTGCACTTCTCTGTCTCAAATCTCTCTTTGGCTCACAGAACTATTTTCATAGGCAGACTGGAAGTTCTGACGAGCTGATCCTTCCTAAGAGCAGCCTTCAGCTGTGGGCGGATGGGACTGGTGTATGAATACCCTTTTGACTGAAGTAATGTTGAGACGCACAGTTTACATAAGCTCCTAGGATTTCCTAGTGGGTTTGAACTCCAGCCACATAAGTTGATAGCCTTTTTAAAAAATGGGGTAAAATTTGCGCAACAACAAACTCAGTATTTCAACCATTCGAAGATTTTCAGTTTTAAATAATGTATATGTGTATGTATGCCAGTAAGGGCATGTGAGTGCAGAGCCGGTGGAGGCCAGTAGGGGGCATCAGATTCCCTGGATCTGGATAAGCAGTCTGTTGTGAGGACTGGGAATCCAACTCAGGACTTTTGCAAAAGCAGTGTGTTCCCTTAACTACCATGTCGTCTCTTCAGTCCCCATTTCAATCATTTTAAATTATAAACAGTTTATTGAGTTTTAGTATACCAGCACTGCAATTTCAGACTATTCCCATCATTTTCCTCTACCTATTAACAGTCTATCTTCTGGCAATCATTATCTGCTTCCCATCTGTCTGGATTTTCCTCCTTTGGACTTTGCATATAAGTGGCGTATCATGAGTGATTTTGGCATGGAGTTTGCCTACTTCATCTGTGAATAGTCTCCCCTGGTATTTTATTCCTGGATACACTATGTTGTGCGGTGTACCACATTTTACCTATTCGCTCATTCATCAGGTGACAGATATTTAGAATGTTCACATGTGGGGGCTTTTATGGACAATACTGCTATATGAACATTTTATATGAATTTTCTCTGCAAGCATTTCTCAGTACTTGTGGGTACATGCTTAGAGTGGAACTTCTAGGTGGTATGGTGACTCTGTGTAATGACTTGAGGAACCTCAGATGTGTTTTACAGAGTGTCTGTATTCGCTTTCCTGTGAGCAGGGCATGAGGTCCCAGTCTGTCCATCTTATCACCAACTGTTGTTATTACCAGGTTTTTTTTTTAATTGCAGTCATTACATTGTGCATGAACTGTGCCATATTTCCATTGAGACCCTGGTTTCCTGGTGACTAATGATATCAAGTATCTTCTTCCCATTGAGCTGGGACATGTCTTCCTTAGGAAAATGTCTGTTCAAACCTTTTGTTTGTTGTTGAGTTGTAACAGTTCTTTTTATATTCTGGATATGTACATATATGTATATATATTCTTCATATTCTGGATATATACATATATGTATGTATATTCTTCATATATATGTATATATGTACACACATAATTTGTAATCTTTTCTTCCACCTTGAGTTTTCATTTATGTTTTCTTTCTTTTGATCCAGAAGTTTTTAATTGAATGACTTGGAGAGAAATTTTAGAAAAGCAAATGCTGAGCCGTATATTTTCCATCCATCTCCTTCCTCACTGGCCAAGGAGTGTAATCTGTCCAGTACTGTAGAGCTCCTATTCAGATTGCAGATTTCCATGTTAGGACATTTAAGTTTTTCTTCTCTTTGCAAGAGGGAATACAGAACAACTTTCTTTTAGAATTTCTCTCCTCCCTCCCCTTTCCCATTCCCCACACTGTGTGTGTGTGTGTGTGTGTGTGTGTGTGTGTGTGTGAAAAGCCAGAGCTAGATCATGTTGAGTATCTTTCTCAATCTCTCTTAATCTTATTATTTGAAATGGGGTCTGTCACTGAACTTAGAGGTCATCAATTTCTCTCAACCATTTGACCAGCTAGCCCTCAGGGATCTTCCTGTCTCTGCTTCTCCAGTGCTGGGCTTACTGGTGCATGCCACCATGCTGGGCTTTTTTATATGGCTGCTGGGGATCTAAACCCCTGGGAGTCCTTGTGCTTACTGGACAAGTAATTGACTGAGACGTCTTCCTACCCTGGACAAACTATCTCTTTTCTAGTATAAACTGTGTGTATTGCACTTAAAAAATCCACAGCAAATGGCAAAGATATTGAGGTAATTTCCTACTGTTTGTCAAATAGAGAATTTGAACAGTTATTTTCCAGCTTGCTCAAGGCCACACACTCTTTCTTAAGAAAAGTCAGCCTTCGGGACTCTTTGGGTTGATGCTTGGGCCACCTCAGTGTGATCGCAACTTAGCAACGCTTAGCCTTTGTGCCTTTGAATGTCTCCCATTTGCAGAGGGGTGCCTGGAAGGATCTTGTACAGTTAATGGAGGTTGAGTTCTTTTCTAGTGGAGATTGTGTCTGTGTGGTCCAGATTTGTTTTAACAGGCACCTGCTAGTTCAGGGGAAAGATGAAAATTGGCAGTTTGTAAGGGAGAATGTCTGCCAGAATAATGTTTTATTTCAAGTGAAACCTTAAGTGTTCTTACACATTGACTTTCCAGTGGTGACAAGACCCTGACTATTGGTACCAGGCAAGGTGCCAAGCCTGAGAGCAGTGCAACCTTGTCTCTCCGCAGTCCAAAGCCGGTGAGCACTGCACATGTGCATGCATGGCGACACTCATGGGCAGAGTTCTCTCCAAGCATTCCAAAGATGGTGGGCGGTGTGCATGAGTAGAACACCCAGGGGTGTGCCAGCAACATCATTGCCTGGAATATTCCTTCAGTGAGGTGCTTTACTCCAAGAGAGGGGATCATGAAGTTGTGAAGAGTATGGCTGGAAGAGGGAGAGATGGCAGTCCAAGCCACAGTTTGCCCTGACTTCCCATGCCTTTGACACATGGAAGGGGTTAAGTCGCTCTTGAACAGTTTATCGCTCATCAATTGTAATTAAATATGTTTATATTAAATTATGTTTTGTAATTAATGTAAAATCCTTTAGCCTATGCCGTTATTAGAACCAGATGCTGAAGTACCAACAATATTTCAACATGACTGTACTGCCTCGCCAGCTGTCTGACTGTAATTACTTTAATCTCAGCTTGTTATCTAATTATCACCTTTGTAAAGGGAAAAGTACTCTCTAATGCTTCCTGATTGTTTCAGATGATGATGAAGAGCGGGGAACAGCTGTCAGAGATCGGGCCCTGCTTATCACAGCGGAGGAACTTACTCCGAAGTGTATTCAGGGCCAAACTGTGGAGGAAGGCGTGCCAGGCGAGAACTGGGGACTGGCCAGTGAGGGGAGACAGGTGGTGTGCTGGATGAAACGTGAGGTGGTGCCTGCCTCCTCTGCTCCTCCGGCAATGCCTGGGGGACAGGCTTCTCAGTCATTAGAGACTCAGTACTTCGTTGACAGTGAGCTGTCTTACTGTCCTGAGGGTTGCATGGGTTAAGCAGGCTAGACCTCAGTTTGACAATATACACATACTAGGTAAATGTGGACTGTTCACCTTAAAAAACAGTCAACTTGTGAATTTGGGCTGGGGAGATGGTTCAGCAGGTGAAGAGGGTAACAAGGAACTGAGTTTCTAAAAAAGCCCAGCAAGGCCGTTAGCATTTGTAACCCAGTGCTAAATGATAGAGACAGAAGGACCCCTGGGGGCTTCCTAGTCAGATAGTCTAACTATCTGAGAGCTCCAGGTTCAGTTGGAAACCCTGCCTCAAAAGATAAGATTGAGAGTGATGAGAAAGACACCTAAGGTTGACCTCTGTCCTCCACAAATGTACACACATACACACACACACACACACACACACACAAACACAAACACACACACACACACACACACAGAGAGAGAGAGAGAGAGAGAGAGAGA
>NW_022196897.1:90805358-90815813 GCF_008632895.1 Mastomys coucha
AGAGAGAGAGAGAGAGAGAGAGAGAGAGAGAGAGAGAGTCAGTCATTTGGGTTTTCTCCAATTCTACCTTATCCTTTGACAGCTAAATCTGAAACAACTTGAATAGAGCACTTGATGCTAGCAACTTGACATTGTCAATTTGTTTTCCAAATTATGTTTAAGTCTTATCTGTTAGCCTATGCTGTTATTAGAATGGGGCTGAAATATTGTTGGCTGCATTCTGTATTGTTCACTCTTACATAGGTCATCAAATCAGCCAAGAGGGTTAGCACAGTCAGGGAAGCCATAAAGTCCCTGAAGAGTCTGGAGTCCCCTCTAGTATTTGAAATTAGCCCTTGGTGAAGCAACCAGTTAGTTCCTAAGTGATTATTAGAGCAGGTTCCCCAAGGGTGTCCCCTAAGCCTCCAACGCTTGCTTAAGCTTCACCGTTGGGGACTACAGTGTCAGAAGGGAGTTGGCACCTGTGTTCTTTCCCACGTAAACAGCAGGGTGCCAGGTAGGAAGATATAGGGAGTGTGATAGTGGGGCTAAGTAGAATGGACCAAGCGAACAAGGAGGCCAGGCTCTCATTGCCGAGATCAGGCTAGACCACTAGCCAGGGGTAAGCTCCTATAGAACCATAATCTTTAAAGGTTAAGAGTAGGAGGCCCTTTTAAAAGTGGCCAGACTTCTTCTCTTAGGACGGAGGGAGGACGCTGCATAAGAGGAAGGGAAGAAGGAAGAATAGGGTGTAAGAAAAGAGAAAGCCACAGTGAGGAGCCCAGAACAGGCCACTGCATGGAGACGAGTGTGGAGTGCCTGAGAGGAGCCTGGGGGAGTGCTGGCTACTTAGAGGTGCCTTGTCTTTGATTCAGACACACCTTGGTCAATAACTGTGTGACCTCAGCCTGAGGACTTTCAGTTCTGCTGGAAATTTTTTTTGTATAGTGCTCCATGGATGTCCACAAAGTACAGCTGTCATCAGGGCAGATGCTAGGGCAGTGTGCCCAAAGTCTGATGCTGTGTATAGAACAGAATTCCGGAAGCCTCTTTTCTAATACTAGGGATGTGACTTATGGAATCATGCCTTTAAGATCCAGGCAGGTAAACACAGTCCTCTCAACCTGGAGGTCTGGTGACATGGGTGTTGGAAGGAATCAGAGAACAAGAGGGAGATGACAGCATTGTACAGAGATTAGCATCTAGAGTGTTCTTGCATCTAGGGCTGGAGACTAGGCTTATGGAGAATGCCAGCACAGGTGGCATTGAGGTACTGGGTCACCCAGGCAGGGCGGGGCAAAGATGCTAAATGTTCAGTCTGGGGTAGGATGAAGAAAACTGTTCTGAGCTGCTGCAAGGCCTGTGGCAGAAAGGTGACTGACGGAGCTCAAAGAATGAAGAGTCCTTTAGGAAGGAAAAGCCTTTTCTTCCCCTCCTCCTGCCCTCTAAAATATCCAAGAATACCTCTCATGAAAGTAAATCAGAATCCAGCTAGGAAGGGAGTCATGTGGTTCTAGGGCTCCCAGAGTAAACACAGAGCATGGAGAAATGGGGCTGAGGCTGAGATGAGGCAGGAGGATGACAGGCCAGTGGCAAGGGATGGCCGTGTATCCTGCAGCTCCCTTTGCAGCACAACCTGGTAGCATCCCTGAAAAGTACTCTTTAATCACAAGGAGGAAGGAGCATGTGTCTCTTTCCTGGCTGAGCTCCTGCGCCTGCTCCATTCTCCAAGCTGCCCCCACCGTCACCACACTGTATGGCTTTATTTTAGACCCATTCTTATTTTCTCCAATCTGGCATCTTGGAAGGAGGGTAAATAAGCTGTTATTGATTTCACTCTGGTCTGTTTGCTTTGTCTTTTTGCTAGCATGGTGCATGGATTAATTATGTCTACATTTTATTTTACTTGGTAGCAGAATGTAAACAACTGAAAGAAAATCTGCTTTATTTTGCCCACAGGGAGCAGCACTGCTAGAGAGCATGGCTGGTATCAGGCATGCCATCTGCTCCCTGCTCTTTTGTTAGTTTTGTGGCTCATGGTACCTGTCCTTTCTCTGCCTCAGTTTCCTCATTTGATTAAAAGAGTCAATAAGAATGAGACCTCCACTGGTGTTAACCAATGTCTGTGGTGATGAACCAGAGACTGACCACATCCTAACTCAAGAGAACTGAGTGGCTTACCATTCTGTGACAACCTGACAGATGTGTGTGGAAGCTCAGGGATGCTCAAGTGAGAAGATTGTTGCTGGGCATGCGCTCTGCTGCCACAGCTGCCGCCACAGCTGCCACTGCCACTGCCCAAATGTCACTGGGCGCCATTGGGCTGTGGGGGAATGAAAGGGATGGGAGAGAATGACCTGAGACCTGCCAGAGGTCTGGTACTCTGGACAGAGGACTGTGTGTGTGTGTGTATGTGTGTGTCCTTCCGAGAGCCCCATTCCACAGGTTGCTGGGAGCAGAGGGCAACAGCTGCAGGGGGTCCCTGGGCCTCACAGAGGCCAAGGACACAGGTTCTAGCCCCTGGGCATCGCAGGAGGGGCTGAGAACGAAGGGAGAAGAAGGGGCGGCAGGGGAGGGGGAGAGAAAAGTGGTGGCATGCAGTTGTTCCTGCTCTAGCATGGGGCAGGAGAGTCACTGGCACCAAGTCTCTGCAAACATGGGACCAAGTTGAAAGGAGGCAATGCATGGTCATTAGATGTTTTATTATAGAAAGGAGAGAGAAAAGATAGGAAAGTAGAGGCCAGCTGTGGCCATGTGGGGAGAGGGGGAAGGGAGGAGGAGAAAGCAAAGATAAGAGTAAGAGACTAAGAGGGAAAAGAGAGAGAAGAAGAGAATGGAGGGGGCTGGGCTATATTTGTCTGTGGGGTGGGGCATACCTGGCTGTGGTCAGATGACTGTGGGGGTGGAATCCAGCCAGAATGCTGGGAGCTGGGGCATTGTCTAGCCACAGGATAATGGAGTGAGGGCTCCTGGTGCCAGCCATTTGTTTGGGAATGTGCTCCACTGTTCTGTCCCTTGTGGAATCTTCCACTGGCTCTCCAGAAGTTAAGACTCATCAACAAAACACAGACTTCTTTTCACAGTCCCACAGATGGTCTTTCTGAGACTTTCACCAGGGAGACTAGTAGATAAACATGAAGTCTAAGTGTGAACATGTTTGCAGATGCTTTGCTGCAACTGCAGGGGCAGTGAGTGATCAGAGTGGAGACTGTAAATAATTGCCATCATTTTGACTGTGATTTGTCCCCCCAAAAGTTTAACTGTTTGATCTTGAAGCTAACGTTGTCATAATGCCATGACTTTGACTCTCCAGAACTGTGACCTAAATGAAACTATTTTCCTTATAAAGCTACCCAGCCTGGAGTATTTCATTAGAGTAATAAGGATGGATTAATGAACACATCTCCATTGGATTATAGTCCCCACTTCTTGGACTAGTCTTTAGAGAGCGCCGGAAAGGAGTAGTTAATGCTGTGGTATCGTGTTCAAAAGCCATAGCCATAGTATCCTATGGAGAAAACAAGAAAGCCACTCTAGAGAAGCCAGCATGCCCTAGGCTAGGCACCAGAATGCTGTACCCAGTGCAAAGGCATGCAAAGGGCTGTTGCTGGTCTGAGGACGGCCAAGCTTAGCTAGCCTAGCTGCCTGACTATGACTACATTACTAGATTTTGACACCAAAAGAACCATGAAACAAGCTTTGGGAAAAATCAGGGTCCTAAAAGTGGCAGCTCAGCTAGGGGTAAGTAAATTTGAGAGGAGCAGAAGTCGAGAACAACTGAAGAAGCCAGGAGTGGCCTTGGGGTCCCGGAATGCCCAGCATTGTGGAGGATGACTTTGGTAGCAGGAGTTTCCAGGGTTCCCGAGAAGGAAACTAATGTGATAAACTCAGTCCCTTCCCTGGAAGACAAATGGCATGTTCTACTAATTCTCTTTGTTGTAGTATTTTTGATTCTTGGACAAGAGAAAGAGCACATAGCTGTGTGGTGGTTAATTTTTCATTGTCAACTTGGCACAACATGGAATCACCTGGGAAGAGATTATTAGCTGAAGAACTGTCTAGATCAGGTTGGCCTATGGGCATGGCTGCCTGGGATTGGCTTGATTATCAATGGATGTGGGGAAATACTGCCCATTGTGGGTGACACATTTCCCTGTGCAGAGTCTTGGACAGTATGAGAGAGGAGAAAGCGAGCAAGTGAATGTGCATGGATTCACGTCTCTCTGCTTTGCTTGAATGTGATGTGACCAGCTGGTTCAAGTTCCTTCCACTGTGGCTCCCCTGCAGTGATGGACTGTCACCTGGAATTGTGAGTTGAAACAAACCTTTTTTCCTATTACAACAACAGAAAAGAACCTAGGGCGAACACAGACCCAACTGGAATGTCCGCTGTTGTCTCATGTTTTACCACTTTCTTCATCTCCCCTTCCTTGCCTGCAACAGGAAGTGGTGTGTGGCTCCATAAAAGCAACACCCTTTCTTTTTTTCTTTCTTTTTTTTTTTTTTTGTTTTTTTGTTTTTTTGTTTTTTAGTTTTTCGAGACAGGGTTTCTCTAAGTAGCCCTGGCTGTCCTGGAACTCACTTTGTAGACCAGGCTGGCCTTGAACTCAGAAATCCACCTGCCTCTGCCTCCCAAGTGCTGGGATTAAAGGCATGTGCCACCACCACCTGGCTGCAACACCCTTTCTTAAACTAATCCTACTCCTGGGGTAGTCTTGCTCCTGGTCTTCAGCGGTGTGCCTTATCCCCACCTTGTGTGACCTCCCAGCTGCCACCTTTGAGGATTTTATTCAATTTCTGCCTTTGCACAGGACCCTAGCTTTTCTATATCAGGGACTTTCTCATCCTTCAAACAAAAACTAAACATCTCAGACTCTCAGATTCCAACAGGTAAGTTTGAGCGTGTCCGGCCAGCTTTCTCTTGTCACTTTCTATGCCTTGCCTTCCCCTTTAGTAGTAGAATTAGATATCTGTGCACTTACATATTTTTTTTTCTAGTTTAAGTCAGTGTGTCAGCTACTTCAGATGAATTCTTAAGTGAAATTCTTATGAGTCTTGGTCATGTTTCCTGTGGTGGTAGCATTTCATCCTAATTTGAGCCTCCGTAAGTTGGAACTGCAGTCAGTGTCTTAGCCCTGATAGCAGCCTCCATCTCCAGCAGACATGAAACTAAATCCCCTTGTAGAGAGGTTTGCTATGGATGGAGGGTGAGGACCTCTCCATGCTGTGTAGATGACAGGTGTGCGGGTCAACCAATGAGCTGATCTAGGGTACAAGCAAGAAATGGGAAGTCTCATGGTGGGCGGCTCCCTAAGCAGCCCAGAGAATCCCTCACTTGGCCAAGACTGGCTTATGAAGCATTCCTCTCTTTTCTCCTCTGAACTTTCAACCACCATCCCTCAAAGAGGATTTGTGCCTCAGGAGTATGAGCGATTTCCAAACAGTGGTCTGTAAGCCCCTCCCATCAGGTTGGGAGAGAGATGCCCATGCCTTGGGGCAAAGAGTTTCCCTCTAAAGCTATGTGCTGGTGGCAGCTCAGGCCAAGTAGAGCAGGCTGGGTGCCACTCAATGGTAGGATAAGAGGAGAGACATACCATGAGTACATGCCTGGAATTTTAGTGCTCTTAAGGCAGGGGCATGGGGATTCCTGAGATTGATGGCTAGGAGGCAAGGCGCTCCAAGTACAGTGAGAGACCCTGTCTAAGTTGGAGAGAAGTGGAGAAAGACACTTAATATCAACCTCTGATCATCACTCATAGGTACAGACACATACATGAATATACACACATGCACACATACACACATACTCAACACATAACAATATGTGCTCAGTAACCTGTCCCCAATGAAGGGTTTGCTAAATGGACTCCTGTAGCCCATGCTTGTATCTTTTTTGAGAAAAGATATACTCATTCCAAATTGGTCTTAGGATTACATACCAAGTACAATAATTTAAATACACGTTTTTTTATTAGACATAGAAAGCCAAGAAAGTAGAAAATAAGGGAAGTAAGACTCAATGGTGTTTCTGTGGTGGATGAGGGGATTGACCTCTGAGCTTTCAAGCGATGAAGAGGACAAAGGGGAGCCAGAGGAGCCTCAGGATTCCCATCTCGTGAAAGAAAACATGTCTCATCTCCCAAAGAAACAAAAGTTTCCCCTTTGTTTTAAATTCCAATAGAAACAAAAGAAATGCACATCAGAATTTTGAGTAATATGACCAGAAGAATGTTAGGAGTCTGGAAGCAAAATGTACCTGACTACTACATGGTCCACGTGAGCACCTGATGAACGAGGAGTGGGAGATGTTTTTCTCAGTCAGATCCCATAGAACCAGGACCCTGCCTCAGATGGCTGACATAAGAGATTGGGGACCAATATGAGTGGGACCAGCCACTGGGGGATCTTTGAGGACTGGGAAGCAGATGTGAGGACTTATTTTCCCTGTGCTGGTCAAAATTCTGGCCCAATTCCCTTCTAGCCTGCTCTAGTTCCTTCCAGGACTATTCATTGCCTTTCCACACCAGACTAGTGAGAAAATTCTTTCCCCAACTCTGGCTGTGGGAGCAGCTGGGAGCCAAGCTATTTTCCTGTGGTCCTCAGCCATGGTTGGGGTGTCTTTAGGGTCTTGCAGACAAGATGGCATGTCACAAGGTCCTGTCTTTATGTCTCCTGCTATGCAGTGTCTCCAACACCCCCTCCAGAAACACACCTCCTCACCAGTGCGTTTGTATCTCAGGGACTGAGTTAACATATAAGTACCAGCCAATGTGAGGGTCTCAGTTAAAATATTACGATCTGCCTCCCTAGACCCAGGGAAATCTCATTATATACAAAATAAACCCATTGTCGGGTGCGATCTAACCCACAGTCTGTGGAATCTACGGATAGAGTATGCCTGGGAAGTTGGGCTGTCAGATTAATACATTGTGCGAAAATTGGGGCCAGAGGTCACCAGACTCCTGATACACAAATCTCCCTCTGAGAATCTCATTTTAGTCAGACTATCAGTTAGATTAGAGAGACCCTAATTATCCCACTGAAATTAAATTACTTTATGTTAGGGCGATATAATGAACAGCCATAAAAAGGATATACACAACCAATCATCTTATTATTCACAGCAAGACCAGAGCATACAGTAAAAGGACCTTGCTGACTATTGCCAGAGAGCCCCTGTCACACACAAAAGAGGGCAAGCTCAGGAGGAGAATGGGATTCAGTGCTAGTTCAGCCTTGGGCAGCTTTTGTGTCTCTCCCCACATTTCCAGGACAGGTGTTAGATTCCTGCTGTGTTCTTGAGCTGACCTGCTAAGAGATTCTTCCCAGGGGCACCCCTGCTAGTGACTAGGAGGACAAGGGGGATGCATTACCTACTGCTTTCTGCAGCCATCTCCCTCCCCCACCCCCGGGGCCTCATGGGCAGGAGCTTAACCATGCAAGTCAAGTGAAACTAGCTGTGTGGTTAGGGTATTTGTCCTCCACACAAGTGCTAACCTCTATCAGTTTGTCTTTGTTAAAGCCTACAGCACTAGGTGCTGTAATTAATTATCCTCAGAGCTCAATGACTTAACACAATGGAAGTTTATTACTTGTTCAAATCCTGGGCTGGCCCAGGTCAGTGGGTGTGGGGGAGAGCACCCGACTCCATGCAGTCACTCAACAAATACCTCCCAGTACCCTGCCCTCCCAAGCTCAGCCCCATCCTTTCGGGCTTCTCAGTAGCAATGCTGCTAGTGATTTGTCCCTGGCTGATTTCTTCATGTGCAAGGGTGGCTGTCTGTGCCCTGCAGCATATTTGACTCCCTGGGTTTCGAATCTTTCCTTCCGAGATGTCCAAAGATGTCTGCAGACACTGACAGTAGTAGTCCTCAGGAAAGGGGAACAGAAATGGCTCTGATGGAGAGCCATTGCTCTAAATCCATGGGGTCTTTTCCATTCATGGGGGGTGGGGTGGGTAGGAGATCCAACAAGGAGGATTTGGCACCTATATCCCTACCCACCCTTTGCTGGACAGAAGTCACATGGCCCCTTCTAAGTGAAAAGGTATCTGGGGAATTGTGCCCCCAAAGGGAAAATGAATCTGCGTGCTGATCAAGTATCAGGTCTCACACAAGGACAATTGAGTATGCACAGGAATTCTAGATCTGATTCTTCACCTGATATGACTTTGAACTGCTAGCTGCTACCTTTGGTGGCCACCTGGTCCTGGATTTTCATCTTCCCATTTCCTTGTACTGCTGCATCTAAGACACGTGTGTCCCATCTTCCATTTCCTGTCATGTAGCTGAAGATCCCAATGCATGGGCCTGGAGAGATGGCTCAAGAGTTGAGACTGCATGCTGTTACCGCAGATGACCCAAGTTCATTTTCCAGCACTCATCTTGGGAAGCTCACAACTTTCTGTAAGTCAAGCTCCAGGGGAATCTGACACCCTCTTCTGGCATCCACTGACATCCACATTCATGTGTACATGCCACATGCAGACACACAAACATACACATACTTTAAAAGATCAAATGAACCTTAAACAAAACCTAACCAGCTAACCAACCAATCAACCAACCAAACCAACCAAAGAGTCCCTGCTGATGTGGTCCATGGCTGCGGGTAGGTTCATATGCAGCTCTTTCAGGAGTGTAATTAAGGATGTGTAGCATGTTTAAAGTTGTGATCAGAGTAAGAGGTGGGCTCATGAGCTCCTCTGGCCTGTTGGCTGGGGGGCAAGGTGCTCCTGAGCAGTATAGAAGATTTGGCATAGAGAAAATATTGACAATAGTTTAAAGTTTCATATCATGACCTTGGGATGATATGGACTGATTAACAAATGTCAAATGTCAAATAATTTAACAAAATGATCACAATGATCTTTAAATGAATAAATTGCCACAAAATGTGAGGCCTTCCCCTGGGCAATTCTCATCATCAATACACAGTCACTAACATACATAGTGACTGGAGATTAAATTGTATGATTTCTTTTAAAAGTCCATATTTATGGTTCTTGAATAGACAGAGGGTAGGTAGAAAAGAAGATGGGGTGGGTGCTGACAAGGCCAATACTGGAGCTGGTACCTTAACTCTGAATATTGTAAGTGTTGTTATCTATCTTGATGGGCCATTTGCCAGAGAGGTCATAGGTGTGCTGCCTGACTTCCTAATGTACTCCTCTGATGACATCACTCCTTAAAATTTGAACTGTTACTGTGCAATAGCATAGGTGGGGGGAAGGTTTAGGGTAGGAGATTGGTGATCTGAATGCCCAATGTGATTGCATCAGTAACTCTACAATTCTGGGTTGTGGGGCAGGCACTGTTTTCAACAAACAAACAAACACCAACAACAAAAACATCTTTGACAAACAATTCTAATATGGCCTCCATGAAGCAACTATTTCCCATGGCATGCAATTTACATATAAGGAAAAGTCCCTTTGCTCCCCTGGGAAGCCTTGCAGAGAGTGACTCAGCTTCGGGCTTCCAGGATTTTAAAGTTTCCTCTGTCTGGACACTGTTCTTGATCTACACCATATGTCTGGCCCTTCCGGTTTTTGTCCGTGTCCTGCTCTCAGTTTCCGGGCGAGTTTCTTTCTTTGTCCTTCATCTCTCAGTTCTTAGCTCAAAGATGGCTTCCACATGTACCAATCTTATCTGTGACTCCTGGGACCTCGTGAGTGAGTATAGGAAGTCATTTACATGGAACCAACCAGTCAAGTTCCATGATTGGAAAGTAAGCAAATTGAGAGCATGACGGATAGCCACACATGCTATGTAGTGCCTGGCTCATAGTAGGTGCTAACACCTTGCTTCTGGCAACCATGAATGAGTTTTTGTTGTCTCTAAATGGTGGTCAATCAGGCTCTCCACTGATCTGATCCATAGATCTGCTAGTGGGTTGGAAGTGTGGTTCCCACGGTGTCTGTGAAAGGCCTGAGAGCTCTCAGGTGCTCAGTGAGAACCGTGTGCCCTGCAACACATCTTCATCGTCTGGATTTTGTCATTTCTACTAGAAATCTTGCTAAGGATTAGAACCCTAGAATTTTTAATTAAAATGTGTTACTTGGGAGTTATAGAACTTCCTGGGGCACACGCGGGAGGGGCCGGGGAATGTGGACCAATATCTACTTCTGCTCACATACAGTGCCTACTACTGGCCAAAGAAACGAGTGCATCCGAATCGAGTTTGGCAAGGAGATAACTGGGGTTACTTATGGGAGCATCAGCGACTCGAAGGCAGCTCAATCCCTGAAAAGCCTACCCCAGCCTGGATGATGACTCTCGAAAGCTGCTCCCCGCAGCTCCCAGCACAACTGCAGGTGGTGCTACTGAGAAAAGTCTCCGCCGTGCCTATTGAAAACTGCTTATACAATCTTTAAGAGCAGCTTTCAAGTCTCCCACTTTCTAAGCTACCCAAACCTTGAGAGTTAGTTCAGTAGCTTCCTAAGTCTTTTTTTTTTTTTTTTTTTTTTTTTTTTTT
>NW_022196897.1:90815875-90823375 GCF_008632895.1 Mastomys coucha
CTCAGAAATCTGCCTGCTTCTGCCTCCCAAGTGCTGGGATTAAAGGCATGTGCCACCACTGCCCGGCAGCTTCCTAAGTCTTAAGAGTCTCCCTCCTCCCTCCACGAGGGAGTATGCCCTCTTGCAGGAAATCAGTTTGCAGTTGATCACCCCGGGGAGTAGCTGCTGGACAAAGCAGAATGCAGGTAAATATCCCAGGCTGGAACAAGAGAAGATACTCTTCGTGGAACAGTGACTATAGTGTCTCTGTGTTGAGCTGTGTAAATCAGGTGGCTGAGCCCCAGGAATGCGTTAGCTTCTTAGGATTCATGGCGTGTGCTACTTTTCGGCTCTCAGCAGAGTGAGGTATGAAGTCATTTTCAAAGCAGCGTCTATGAAATTCCATTACACGGGGCTTTTCAATTTGAGGGGGAAAGACCTTTGCTGAAACTAATTTGCAGCTGCTTTAATCACGGAGCTCAGACGGTGGCTGGCTGTCCTCATTGCAGTGGCTGAAAGGGTTCATACTGCTCCTGTAGACTGGCTCCTGCCCCCACCTCCTCCTGGGTTCCTTCTGTATTTCTTGGGCATCCCCTAATTTTTGCAACAGCTTTTTTTTTTTTTTTAGATGAAAAGTAATTAGTTTCACCCCTCCCAGCGAATGCGATGTCTTGTGCTCAGAAACTCTTTAAGGACACCACTATAAATCAAAGCAAATAGGGAGCATCCCAGGAGAAGATTATCCTGGGGTATCTCCGCCAGCCTCTCCTCCCTCTCAGGACTCTCCAGGGTTTATTCCCTTTACCCACTGATGCCTCTGGGATTTTTCTGGAGCCAAAGAAGGGCAGCTAGGAATCCCAAGAAGTAAGGAAGACTTTGTTGGAAATCAAGAAAGTAAATTTAATCTTCTCCTGTTTTCTAAACTTAGTCCCTTGACAATGTTTAAAAATTGTGTGTGTGTATGTGTGTGTGGGGGGGGGCGCTCATGTGTGCACATGAGCTGGAAAAAGAAGCAACTGAACAAGCTGAGAGAGAGAGTAAGCCTGTGCCAGGGAGCATGTTCCACCATGGCTCCTCTTCAGTCTGTTTTAAGCTCCTGCCGTGACTCCCCTCTGGGTTGGACTGGAAGATGAAGTAAAGCCTTTCTCCCTCAAATTGTTTTTGGTCATGGTGTTTATCACAGCAACAGAAAGAAAGCTAGGACACAACTGAACCCCAGCACTGGGGAGGCAGAGACAGGAGAATCCTAGGGGCTCACTGGCTAGTCTGGCCAAAATGGTGAGCTTCAGGTTCTATGAAAAGCCTCTGTATCAAAAAAAAAAATAAGGTGGAGAATTATAGAAAATCCTCAAAGCCAACCTCTGGGGTACACACACACACACACACACACACACACACACACACACACATTTAATTGTAAACTTGCCAATGCAATGGAGGTGACTATCTGATGAAGTTTCCTCTTTCCAGATGACTCTGACTCTGGTTTGTGTCAAGTTGACCAACACTAGGTGTGTGCCATCATGCTGGCTTTTAGAATCTGAATTCAGGTACCCTCATACTTGTATAACAAAGCACTTCACTGGCTGAGCCTTCTCTCTGCCCCTGACAACTTTGTGAAGCTTTTCAGAGCATCTCATTGATGAGATGAGGGTGATTAACACCTGCACTGAAGATCACATAGGTTAGAAAGAAGACCAGGCAAGGCAGTGTGAGAAAGCATTGCAGCCCCACTTAAAGGTCCGGGGTTGTCTGGGGGCTGGTGGCATTGATTCACCCAAAGGCACTTACTGAAAAGCAGTTGTCTCAGTCAAAATACAGCTGTTTGAAATCCTTTTGGGGACAAGGCCCTTGGCCCCTGAGATTACAGGTGAAGAAAGATTTGGGAAGAACTGGATACCCACTAAGCCATGTTGAGTCTTCTATAGTCAGCACAGTCTTACACAACTTTTGTGTTCCTTGGAGAGAAGAAAAATGCTGAGATATGGTGACAGGTAGGCTTATAGTCAGGAAGCTCTGGGCAGGGTTTGGGGGGCAGGTGATTGTGAATAAGCTTTTTTTCTCTGTGTAGCCCTGGCTGTCCCAGTACTCACTCTGTAGACCAGGCTGGCCTCGAACTCAGAAATCCGCCTGCCTCTGCCTCCCAAGTGCTGGGATTAAAGTCGTGTGCCACCACTGCCTGGCGTGAATAAGTTTTTAATGTGGTGCTCTAGCACTGTGTTCAACCCAGCTGTCATAACACAGCAAAGGGTCATACAACAGATCCTGGGGGAGAACTTTTTGAACTTTGTGTGCTTAGAGCAATTGCTAGCTCTTTTTTTTTTTGCCTATCAGCACTTGAACATGTGTCTCCTGACTGTAGGTGCCCTTCTCTACTAACATACACATCACAGAAGCAGGACATAGCTGGTCACTTGTTTTCCTGGCCTCTTATGCATCAAGGATACAGATGCAAGACCTAGTCTACGCCAGCGCAAGTGCCCCACAGTATGAAATAATTGCTGATGTATTGAGATAGGACCTGTGCAGACTCCACCTGGGTGTGTCTGGTAGGTCAGTGGCAGCTGCATCCCACTGGTGATGGAGGGCCTGGTTCCAGTTTATCTGAGGATAGTGACCTTGACTGCCACAGTTGGCTGAGAGGGCTGTGGTGTGACTCAGTTACTTCTCCTTTCACAGTACCTGTGTCAGAAAGTCGTGAGAAAGGGGACAAGAATAGAATACTCTCTTTACTTAATGAACAATTGCATATATATATACACACATACGTGAACATATATGTATTTATCTACTGTGGGTCCTTGAAGGTCAGAAGAGGGCAACAGATCATCTGGTACTAGAGTTTCAGATGGTTCTGAGGAACATATAGGTGCTAGGAATTGACCCCGAGTTATCTGGAAGAGCAGCCAGTGCTCTTAACTGTTGACCCATCTCTCTAGCCCTCAAGTACCTTCTTAGTGAGCATTTTTCAGTATCTGCATCTACACACAGACATGAGGGGGTCAGCGGGGAGGGGGCAGGTAGGGAGGAGAGATCCACCATAGTCTGGAATAAAGCAGACTCAGTTTAATCCCCAGCTCCTATGATTGTTAGCTAGCTAGCCTTTGGGAAGTATATTTAAAAATATATTTAGAGCCTCCATTTCCTCCAAAAATGGAGACATGCATGGTATAGGAGCCACAAGGGCTCTTGGGAAGATTAAAGTAGAGAAAGCAAGGAAATCACAGTTCTTGGCAAGTAGTAGATGCTTAATAAATTGCAGCTCCTGCCATTATTCTGCTTAATAATTAGCAGCTTAATCTTCACTATGATCACCATTATCATCATCTACCTCCCTCCAAGAAACTTTATTTATTGGATTAAAATGCTCAATCAATTCCAAAGATACTTTTGCGTTTCAAAATATGTCTCCACATGAAGCCAGCATGTCTTCTCCTTTCCAGGCCTGGCCAGGCAGCTTGGAGTCTAGAGGGGAAGTTGTGGGTGATGCTTTTCAATGGGAAGCCACCTGTCCATCCTTTTGTACTCTCCTCAGGGAAATCTGTTGTCCTGGGAATGAGTTCCCTCATACAGCAGTCTGGCTGCTAAATGAAGCCAGGTTTCTTTGTGTCTGACTGGACACTGGTTCCAGGGATCAGCACAGAGGTGGAACAGCTTGTCTCTAGCAGGGGTTGGTAGAGTGTCCCGCTGGTGGGCCCTTCACCTTGAGGAGCTGTGAGATCGACACTGTCTGTTACCAAGCACTTCCGTGATCGTGTGATCACGTGTGTGCACACCTGTGCAGTCAAAGTCTTTCCCAAGGACCTGATTGGAATCTCGTCACTTGCTTTGAGACCCTGCGTAACCCTGTGCCACAGATGCAGAGAGAATTTCCCCTTGCCTGGGCTATCTTGGGACATGTCCATTTTCTCAGAAGTAAGTAGCACCAGGTGAGAATTCCAGAGACTCAGTAAGTGATTCACACCTGTGGGGTATGGGCAGCCCTAGCCGAGGAGGCTGACTGGCACGAGGAGTATGTGCTCAGATTCCTTAGTCAGACATTGTCAGCTGTCATTCTCAGCTGTAACCCATAGTGGCCGTGTCACTTTGGACAAGTCATCTCCAAGAGTCCCAGATCCTTTCTGTCACATAAACTCTGGTGTGTAGCCATTGATAGTGAGTCACTGATAAGGTGTGTGTTGGGTGCCATGAACTAGCATGACCTATGCTGCTTCACTTTGACGTTGTACTGGGCTGAGCCAGTGGGGAGCTCTTCAATTCCCTTAAGCCCTTCTTCTCTGGGCCTCAGTTTTCTCATTTGGAAATTGGGCTCTAACACTGCATGAGATTGCTATGAAAGCCAGGTGACTAAATGCAGAAACCTCTTCAAAAGTGGTAAGAAGTTAGCCAATAGTAACGTCTCTGTCCCCTTAGGAGAGAGATTTGTCAGGAGTGGTGTTGTGTTAGAATCGTGGCTTGTCTGGACAGATCACACCAGGCTAGCACAGTTCCACCGGAGAGAGGTTTAGTGTGTGTGTGTGGCGGGGTTGGGGGAGGACAAAGGATGACGCAGAAGGAGAGAGGGGGAAGGTCAAAGGGCTCTGCCTTTTATTTGGACTGTGACATAACCGCACATGCCACTGCATACAGGTAAATGTGGGCAGGTGAAGCAGGTAGACACTGGGAATGTATGGCGGTTGCCATGGCAACAGATGCACTGGCCCTTTCATAGTTACCTAGGGGTGTCATCGCTGGATTCAGAGGTGACCTATGACAGTGAAGCCGGTTCCTGGCTGTAAAGCCAGTTCCTGATGCCAACAGGTGGGGAGAGGCAGTGGGAGTTACCCCACATGTGAAGTTGCAGGTATGATCATACATGGTGCATATGCTGACCTCCCTGCATTGGGGCTGTACTAGTGTGTGCTGACTTCTGGGAGCAGGAAGCCTGTGGTGGTTACTGCTCATCTTCACCATGTGGACAGAGAGCACTTCTGTCTCGGGGCTCAGGTAGGAACATGTTTGCCATCTCAAGCAGGTCTTAAGGGAGACTCCTCTTTTATTCTGCCTCAGATCCCTGAATGTTCCCGGGTCACCTCCACAATGATCAGAATAGGACTAGACTCAAGGGTACTCCCTTCTGTGGTCACCTTGAGGAAATGACATAGACATTGAGAGAATGAGGAGTCGAATACAAGTATCTAATGTCCATCCTTTTGTATCTAAAGAGAAGAAAGGTTCTTCCCCTTACCCTTCTGTCACACCCAGGACACCCCTCCTCCCACAAGCCTGTTATCTGGATGGTGAGCTTTTGAGAATTTGCATCAGGCCCTGAGCAAGCTTCTCTGCTGCAATTCAAAACTATTAGGGTACACTCTCAAAAGGAAATCTATTTTATGCAAATATCCATTATCCATGAATGTGTGATGTTCAGCCATCTATTCTACCTGGTGTGGCCCTCTCTTGAAAGCCTGCTGAGACTGGAGATTGGAGAAGAGAGGACTGAGCCTGGTCTCTCCATACCCTCCCTCCTGGAAGCCCACACTTCCTGGTGATGTCACTTCCCAGTGCTAACTATGAGCCCCCTGAGCAACTCCACAGTCAGTGGGGCCCATTTAGTGGGATGCTTCTGGATACATGTTATGTCAGCTATCCTGGACACATATTAAAAAAAAGGTAAGACAGACAGCATGTCCTCAGAGAACAAAGAGAGCTTACACCTCCGATGGCTATACCCCTACCCTGTCCTTTACTTCACCCCATCACCCTATGACCAGGTAACCAAATACTATTGTCAGCACAGGGACATGTGAACATTGAAACTTCTATCAATATTTGTATCTGGACAACAAACCAAGGCTGAGCCAAAAGCTTATGCTTGGTTTGGCACTATGCAATATGCAGTACTTACTTAGTGCTGGTGCTGATACACAGCATTAAGTACTTTTACTCATAGAACTTAGTGTTAAGCCCTTACTTGGCACTGAGACATGAATAGGGAGCTGGGGAGATGGCTCAGAGGTTAACTAGTGCTTGTTAACTAGTTCAGAGGAACCTAGTTTGACTCCTGGCATCCAGAACAGGGTGGCTCACAACTGCCTGTCTCTAGGGATATCCCAACATCTCTAGCCTCCACAGGCACCCACACTTACTGTGCACAAACCCACACAGAGACATAGACACATCTAATTAAAATATTTTTAAAAGGCCTATTTAGATGTTGCAGGATATTTAATCACATTGTGAACCCCAAGAATGTGTTATCTACTGAAAAAAAAATCTGTTTGTTGTTTGGTATGGCTCAGGAACACCTTTAATCCCTCAGACTGGAATTTAGACAGCCCTTAGTACACACCTTTACTCTCAAACAGTAGATGTAAAGTTGGTTTGTAGAAGGAAGCACCCATGTTTGAAAGTGATGTCTAATTGAGTGGCAGACAAAGTGACAAATCAGAAAAAGATTTGACAGAACAGGGTATGCCCATTTCTCAGGAGAAAAGAGAGGAAAGGGAAGCTACTTGAGGGAGCAGTGCAGAGAGACAGGGACAGTTTTACTGGGGCAGTTGCACAGACACAGGAGAGAGAGAGAGAGAGAGAGAGAGAGAGAGAGAGAGAGAGAGAGAGAGAGAGAGAGAGAGAGAGAGAGAGAGGGAGAGAGAGCAAGTTGAACACAGGTGAAGACAGAACGAGCTGGAGTTTGTTTGAGGTCAAGCAGAGCAAAAAGTCAAGAGACTGAGAAAGAAGTCAGATTGAATCAGTCAGCTTGGAGAGGAGTTTGAGCCAGAACAGCTGGGTTGAACCAGCCAACCAGAGTTCAGAAAGAACTAGGAAGGGCTGAGCTTCTTCAGCAATAACTCGAAGAAGTTGAAAACATTTTAGGCCTAGATTAGATTGAATAGAGGCTAGAAGTTCACAGGACTAGGCTTAGGTTAGCAGATGGAAGTGGAAACCTCAGAGGCAGCAATTACTTCAGGAGAATTAAAGAAACTTTTCCGTTTAGATGCTTAGTAAATCTAGACAGGTTAAGAGGTAGAGGCCTTTTGTTGGTCAAGGTTCTCAGAAATTGAACCAGTAAGATGGATAAACAGATGGATAGACAGATTGATGGAATGGGTGCATGTAACTGTGGAGCTGATAACTAGATTATAAATGATAGATAGATGATAGGTAGATAGATAACAGATGGAACTGGTTTATGTAATTACAGAGATGATAGGCAAGCAGACAGACAGAAATAGATAATAGAATTGGCTTGTGTCATAATTATGGAGGTGATAGTTAAGTAGCATTTAGATGAATCATAGACAGAAGCAGTTTATGAAATTATAGATGTTGAGGAGTCCCAAGGTATGCATTGATTGGGAAAAATTGGGGGTGCCAGGGGAGTGACTCTATGTGCTTCCAAAGACATAAAAGCTGGGTTATAAGTGATATGCCTTAGAACTTCTGCTATAAATCTGGGAGTATGAAGGCCTACGGGTCCAGGTTTCTGGTGTTCAAGGGCAGGGTAATAAAGGTGTTTCAACTCTAGAAGAGAGCAAATTC
>NW_022196897.1:90825875-90868772 GCF_008632895.1 Mastomys coucha
GTTCTTATATAGTAGAAACAACAAGTATAACGTATGAATTATGTTCTTTAAAATCTGTATGACTCTGTGTGTGTGTGTGTATTTCTGTGTCTGTATCATGCAAGTATACAGAGGCCAGAGGTTAACACAGGTATACTTTCTTTGGATGCTGTTCACTTTTTGTTGTTGTTGTTTAGTTCGTTTTTGAGCTATGAGTCTCTCACTTGCCTGGAACTCAGTAATTCAGATAGCTGGGCTTGCCAGTGGGCCCCAGCGATCTATCTACCTGCTTTTGCCACTCAAGTGCTGTGAACAAGTGTGACTTTTTCTATGAGGCCTGGGAATCAAACTCATTTTCTATTCGTGCACCACAAGCCCTTCACTGATGGAGCCATCTCCCAGTCTAAAGTCTGAATAGCCTTTGGCATTGACTCACTATTACCTGTGTTTACACGTCACAATCCAAACATTGTTCCTGCAGGAAGTCGCCAAATATGACAGAGAAACTGGTGTGAGGTCTCCTGGTACCAGCTTTGTAAAGAAATGCTCCTCCCTCTACTGCCCCATCTACCTCCCTCTCCTTAGGTGGCCATAGTTCAAGGACTGACTGAACTCTGATCAGGGAAAAGATGAGCATAAACCATGCTGTTTCACAGCGCAGGTGATCACTAGACCACAGAGCTAGATGAGGTCAGCATCGTGGTGATGTATATGTGCAATGGTGTTTCAAGTGCAAATGCACCACTAAGAAGACACTGTGGTCAATATTTTTCAGGGGTCCAGTGATGCTTCTGATGCGGAAAGCTGCTTTTTTATTCCAGCTCATGTTCTAAGGGAGTGTTTCTAAATCTCTGGAGTGATCTGTGATGAGATATCTAAAAGGCAAGTCCAGAGTTCAAAGCATCTGTAAGAAATCAGGGACTGCCGGGCAGTGGTGGCTCACGCCTTTAATCCCAGCACTTGGGAGGCAGAGGCAGGCAGATTTCTGAGTTTGAGGCCAGCCTGGTCTACAGAGTGAGTTCAGTACAACTAGGGATATACAGAAAAACCCTGTGTCGAAAAAAAAAACAACAAAAACAAACAAACAAAGAAATCAGGGACTAAGACACGTTTTTGACACTCGCACTATTTATCATGTGGCTGAAAACTATAAACTCCATCTGTAGGGTTTCTTCTGTCTGAATGTTGCCCTGCGATGTATATGGATTGTAATCAATATTTTGTATGGCTTCATTGATGCTAATTTTCATGTAGATGTGATTATTTACACAGGACTTTTTTTTTTTTTTACATATTTTAACAAGTGTACTCATTAGATCTATTTCTAGATGCCTTCTTTTAGTCTTCTGTTAGAGACTAAACCTTTCTTCCTTCTCATGCTGTTGAAGAATCACCTCATGTATGTGTTAGCTATTAGCAAATTCATATCTAAATGCCACAGGGAAGCAGTAAAGGCCGTACTATCTGAGTCAATAACATAAATATTTTGGTTTGTGATATTGTATATGCCCATACGTTATTAAGATAAGAAAGCAAAGCTTACAACTTGCAGGTAAAAATGAAAATAGTAAGGCATATTACTGTAAATCTATTGTCAGTTGATGATCACAGAGTGCTTCCGCTGGGTTTTACCCTATTTGGGTTCATGGAACCAGCGTATGGTCGCAATTCAACCATACAGAGACAAACTCATACTGTAAGTAAATGTTTGCTTCCAATGTGATTCAGCAAAGACGTTTTTTGTTTTTTTTGTGCTTTACAACATGAATAACACAGCAAAGACAAGTATCAGAACATTACTCATTTGCTTCCTCAGTGAAATGTATAATAGTCAAAAGGATATTCCCTCTGGTTTTTGTATATTCACTGTATAATAGCTACAAAAAAAAGATGGCACCACTTAAAATTTAATTTACTTTATTGACTGTTTTCTCTTTACTTTTTGAAGTCTGGACAATGAACAAAACAATACATTAAGTGCTGTGAGTGGTATTTGCCAATTCCAATGGTGTAAATATTTCCACCATGGCCAGCTCCAAGTCACCAGTGAGATGAGACTGCAGAGGCAGGAAGGCCTTGGGCAGTGGGCCCTGCAGCTTCCCTGCACATGGGTACAAGAGCCCAGCCAATAACAGAAAGTGAACTAAGAAGTAGGAGAATTTGAGGACTCTATTGCCTTTGTTTTTTAATTTTAATTTTCTTGTTTTATCGAAGCATAATTGATAGCCAAAAATTATGTATTCTTTACAGTGTACAGCCTGTTGTATGGATACATGTTGTACACTGTGAAGCCATACCTTGATTAAGCTAATCAGCATATCTATCACCTCCAAAGAGTCACCTTGCTGTTACTTCTAATGTAATTTATTTGGTTCTCCCAACTGTCATTGATTATCTCATCTCTGGCATTTTCCTAGATGAATGTTTTCATGCCAGACCCAAACCTATGGGAAGACCCCTTCTTAACACATGAATTCTTTGTAAATATTAACAGGTAGAGTCTCCCAGCAGGACAGAGCTATAGACATAAAAGAGAATGGACATGAATAAACAAAGAGTTCAGAAAAATTGCAATCTTAAAAAAAAATATAGCGAAGACTTTGAAAGCAGACAGACTTGCCTTTGACACCTGGTTCTTTGTCATGAAGAATTGGGGCTGGGGGATGGCTTTTATCCTAGAACCTCTGCTTCCTGGCCTGGAAATCTTGAATAATGGTTCTTAACCCTTGGTGCCAAGCTTCTACACGAATTGGAGGCAAGTGAGATGAGTGCAGAGTACTTGGAATAAATGACCCTCTGCAGAAAAGATAAACAGTGGCCCCTGGTATTGAAGAGCAGCCTTCCACAGCAGGCATGGTCAGTGTTCCCTCCCCTGCCCCTCAGTAAATGGAGATGACGCAGAGCAGAGGAGAGGCAGGTGTGCCTCGGCTGAGATCAGCACTTTTGAACCTGCTGATAATTCTGTGCTAGGGATGAGCTGGTTTTCAGAAAGCAAGGGTCATTGATAACTGTGGTGGTTTGAAAGCAAACAAGCCCTGGAGCAGAGTGGCACTATTAGGAGGTGTGGCCTTGGAGGAGGTGTGGCCTTGGAGGAGGTGTGGCCTTGGAGGAGGTATAGCTTTGTTGGTGAAGGTTCAACTGTATGTACAACTTTCAGCTCCTTTCCCAGTGCCATGTCTTTCTGCCTGCTGCTGTGCTTCCTGCCATGACGATAATGGACTCACTCTCTGAAACTATAGGCTAGCCCCAATTAAATCTTTGCCTTTGTAAGAGATGACATGGTCAATAAATAAAACCCAGACTAAGACAACCATACACCCATAACTGGATTTCAACACCAGACAGGGAAATATTTACATGAACTTCTTGATATTTTTTAAATGAATGAATGAATGAATGAATGATAAATAAATATGTACATAAATGCTTATTGCAAAAACTTCAGAAAGTAATATCTCTGACTGGGTGTCCAGGATCTGAACCCAGGCCCTCATGCTTGTACAGCAGGCTTTTTACTTGCTGAGCCATATTCCAAACTTGAACTTGGTTGAATTTGGCTCTGTGCATTACTATTTTTTCCTTTTAAATATGAATTTTTAATAGTGTTTCATAGTTTATTTTTTTGTGTGTGTGCATGTGCATCTGTGTCTGTGTACATATGTGCCACAGCATGCACATGGAGGTCAGAAAACAATTTGTGAGGGTCAGTTCTCTTCTTTTGTCATGTGGATTCCTGGGATAAAACTTAAGTTGCCCAGTTTGGTAGCAAGTACCTTTACCTATTGAGCTACCATGCTGGCCTGCCAACAATTTTAATGGCTCCACATTGTGTGATTGTAGGAAACTGCTTTAGTATATTTACCAAGGACCCTTTCAGTGGTTATTTATGGCTGTGGTGGTTAATCTCAATTATCAACTTGGTGAGTTCTAGAATTATCTGGGAAATAGGCCTCTGCACATACCTCTTGGGAATTACCTTGAGTTAAATAGAGTAAGAAGACCCGTCCACTGTGGGTAGCACCATTCCCTGAGCTGTAATCCTGGACTGCATAAAAAGGAGAAAGCGAGTGAAATACAAACATTCATCACTCTCTGCTTCCTGATTGCCGAGGCAATGTGAGCAGTCTGCCTTCTTCTGCACTGTAAATCTTTGCTACAATAGACTATTGCCCCAAACTGAGACTCAGAATAAACCCTCCCTTCATGCTTGTTGGAATATTTCATCACAGAAACTGGAAGAGTAACTAAGACAATGGTATAAATTTTTTAAAAATTATTCTCTCTTTTTCAGAAATAGAAAGTTTAGGGTCAACAGGAATGAAGTTGTTGTTTACACATACAACTCTGCCTCATCACATTTTGAGGTCCATCAAGTCCTCTCTGCATCTCTAGTGTTCACACTGGCTCATGAGAAGGCATTTCACATTCTTCAAGGCCAGAGGCACAGTGTTTGTTCTAGGCTCTATCAGCTTCTTCCATTTCCCCTTCTTAGGACTCTAGCTTGACAAATGGGGATGGCCAAGGGAACCGAGGGCTAGTAGGACTTTGGCTGCTAGTCAGGGGGGGTTCTTCTGGTACTCACAGTGTCTCTCAGAAGCCCTTGAAGAAGATATGTGAGACACTATAGTCCTATTTTACGTTCTTGCTTCTAATACAGCTAATTATGACAGACAGAAGTAAAGCTTCTGCCTAGGTAACACTTCAGACCATCCCAGAGATGAGGGACTGCATGTGAGGTAGATTGACTACAGCTACATCTTGGTGACTATGATATCATGTAAATCTACAAGGTGGGCATGTCATACAAACAAAACATACAGAACAAACAGAGGTCAGTATAATGCACACTTGGACACCTGATACCTTCAACACTAGAGGGAAGAGATTCTGCCCAAGTGACTAACAGCCAGCAGGCCATCAAGGTCAGTAAATTAGAATCTGGAGGCAGCAATGGACAGAGGATGGCTTTGACCACCCCTAAAATAGTGTATATGAGTAAAGCACCATCTTCTCCCTGGCAGGACCACGGGGTCACACATAGATCATGTGGACCCTCCATTCATTCAGCCATTATATCCCAGAGAACCATTCAATCCCATGGCAATTACACCAGTCTTATTCCATTAAAAACCTACAAGGCATGCAATGGCTCTTTCCGTTTTTAGGGACACTCCCTCACACCCACACACTCTCAGGAGTTTCAATTTTCTTCAATTTCTCATTTTAATACAATTCTTAATAAGGCTTGCTCCTGCTTTGTATACACCCAGGAGAGTGTGTCTTTCATTTTCATTGTTTATGAGGCAATGAACTTGGGGGCCACTGTCTTAGTTGGCCTTTGGCGACCACTGTGTGTCTAACACCTTAGGGCCATGAGTTGATCTCCCATCTTGACACTGGTTCTTTCCTACTCAAACATTTTTTTTTTTTGGTTGAGGGGGCAAAAGCCCAGGTGGGCACCAGTGCCCACCTGTGTAGTGGACTCTTTTTTTATTTTAAAGTTTTAAACTAATTTATTTATTTATATTACATATAGATATGGCTGTTTTGCCTGCATGTGTGTCTGTGCACCATGTGTGCAGTGCTCCTGGAGGCTAGAAAAAGGACTTGGATCCCCTAAAACTGGAGTTACAGGTGCTTGTGGGCCATCATGTAGGTACTGGGAGTCAAACGCAGATCTCCCAGCAGAGCAGCCAGTGCTCTTGAACACTGAGTCATCTCTCCAGCCTTTATTTTAAAACTTTAATGGATCCTTCTGACTTAGAGATCATAGCCTCCTCAAAGGCCTATGTTTTGCCCAGTGTGTCTCTTTGGGGCCTCGTGTGTCCCTTGTGGTGGCTCCTATTACTATAGCAACTTGGTGCTGTGGAAACTTTGGGATCAAAACCCCTAGATTCAAATTATGCTCTCCCTATGGCAGAAAAGTCCCACTCCATGCCTCAGTTTCTTCTTCAGCAAAGCAATCATAAAAAAGTCACAAAACTGTTTGAGAAGGAAATGAAAAAAGGATAGAAAGTAAATACTTCAAAATTTAATTACATTTCAAATATACTTATGTTTGTTCCTTTTGAACCAAAAAAGAACCTTTGGTCTATCCAGGGGAGGGTAGAGGTGTGGGAAGTAACGAGCCAGCTGAGAGGAGATTAAGCCATATCATGGTGAACTGAGAACAGTGCCTTGTACATAAACAGTGTGAGCAGTTCCTATTCTGGAAGATTCGTTAATTAGGGATTTAATAAATAAATATTACAATACAATACTATAAACAACTAACCTATCACTAAAATATATTTAATATAATATAAGCAATTGCATAATACCATATTGTACCATAAATAGCTATATCCTTGACTTGCAAAAAATAAGATGCCCTAATTCAGTAGTAACAGAGATGGGATTAAACCACTGAAATGCAGGGCTAGAGAAATGGCTCAGCCATTGAGCTCACCTGTTGCTCTTTCAAAGGACTTGAGTTCAGCTCCAGTGCTCACACTGGGCAGCATACAGCTGTAACTCCTGCTCAGGGGATCTAATGCCTTCATCCGGCCTCCTTGGGCACCTGCACACATGTGGCATACACACAGAGACACTCACACATGTACACATAAGTAAAATCCTGAGGGGGAAAAAAAGGAATGCTGCTTTGTGTGTGTGCTTTCATTTGGCCAAGACTGAATAAGAATTAACAGTACTGATATTGCTGAGGACCCTGTGGTGACAGATTCTGGCACCACGGCTGTGATAGGAAAATACAGACATCCTTCGGGACCAGCGTGCTCCTTTTCAGAATTGATTCTTAGGAAACGATCATTTTCCTCAGCTGAAATTTACAGGGAGCTTTCTACTGCAGCACTGCTTGTGATTATGAAAAACGTACAAGAGCTTCTGGTCCAACACAGCAGAATGATCAGGCAAAGCTCGATGATCTGATATTGCACTTCCATGGCAAATTATGATATAAACTTACATTTCTTTACAAAGGATGGTTTGAGGAACAAAACAAGCAGGCTGTAAACAGGCATCTATAGTGTGATTCTGGGTTGTTTAAAGGCACATATGGATGATTAAGTGTGTGTATGGGCAAGCAGGCCTGTGCAAACAGCAATCATTCGCTACGAGTCTAATGGTCAGTGTATCTGTCACTTTTCTGGTACTATGACAAGACTCCAGACTTATAGAAGGGTTTCTTTGGCTTACAGTTTCAGAGGGTGATTCCATGATCATCGCATGGCAGCAGCAGACAGGCATTGTGCCTGGATCAGTAGCTGAGAGCTTACATCTGATCCATAAACACAAGGAGAAAGACAGACAGACAGACAGGCAGACAGACAGACAGACAGACAGACAGACAGACAGACAGACAGAGCCTAGCATGGGCTTTTGAAACCTCAAAGTATACTCCTATTGACACCTCCTTCAACAAGGCCACACCTCCTAATCCTTCCCAAACAGTTCCCCCAACTAAGGTCCAAGCATTAAAATATATTAGCTTAATGAGGGCCATTCTCATTCAAACCACCACAGTCGCTTTTCTGTTGCTGTGATAAAACTCCACGACCAGACCAAGTGTTTTGTAAATGTCCTGTCACTGTGAACAGACACCGTGACCACGGCAACTCTTATTAGACAAGCCATGTAATCTGGGCTGGCTTACAGTTCTGGAGGTTGACTCCATTATCATGGTGGAGAGCATGACAGCATGCAGGCAGACACAGTATAGATAACGAAGACAAGATGGCCTGGGCTCGGAGCTACTGCAAAGCTATGTGATATACAGGGGTGTGCTGTTGTGATTCATTCTAGCCACGTGTGTTAGGTGGGCAGCTGCACAGAGGAACAGTGACATTTGAACTTAGCATTGAAGGACAAGAGTGAGTGGGGTGGGAACGACATCCTGACTGGTGCGGGCAAAAGTGCTTGGCTGTAGCTGAGGTGATAGATGTCTCTATACTTAGGTGGTCCGAGCTTCCTCAGATTGGGGGATTCACTTTGGTATGTTTGTGTTAAAAAGCCTAGAAGAACTTAAATCCACCTCACTCCGATGCTCAGTGATGCTCCTTGTGCTGATCTGGGAATTACAGGGTTTCTCAGAGCATGACCCCCATGGTAGCTGTCAGGTTCCTTTATAAACGTGTCTTTTAGAAACCACACTGTAAAGCACCACAATTGGTGGCTTTGACATGGAGACCAGGAACACACATGTAAGTTTTAATGAAACATAACAGTTATAATCGTATGTGTGCATAATACCTGTGGCTGGGATTCAATTTTGCATTAGCAGCATTCAAAGATTCAGAAGTGGTGGGTCTCAAAAAAACTTAGCTGGAGATGAAGATGAAATAATGTGAAACTGATTCAACAAATATAAGTGGGAGGGAGGGAGAAAGAAAGAGAGAAAGAGAGAGAGAGAGAGAGAGAGAGAGAAAGAGAGAGAGAGAGAGAGAGAGAGACCTTATAAAATTACTCCATAAAATAAATGGAAATGAAACTTTGAAACCAGTATATATAATGTTGAACATATAAAGAAGTTTAAATGTATATATGTAACTAAATTAACTAAATATTATTAATAGACATTTCTCTGTTTTGTATATATTTCCTAAACTTTCCCCCTTATTTTCTCAGGACAAAGGGGACTTTGGCATTTGGAAGTTTTTCTGGGTTTAGTGTGCATGTTATCTGTTATCTGTTTGAGATTCCACTTGGGTTACAATAGTGACCAATAGTAACAAAAACAGTGGCTCTATCCAGGATGAAATATGTGCTGTGTTTTCTGTCTTTTATTTTTATTTTTTATTTTTTTAAAGATTTATTTATGTTACATGAGTACACTGTTGCAGTTTTCAGATATACCAGAAGAGGGCATCTGATCCCATTACAGATGGTTGTGAGCCACCATGTCATTGCTGGGAATTGAACTCAGGACTTCTGGAAGAGCAGTCAGGGTTCTTAACCACTGAGCCATCTCTCCAGCCCTATTTTCTGTCTCTTAAACTTGGTCTCTATGCCTCATGATAACCCCATAATGCAGATATATTAGTTTGGTAGCATAGTTGTAGCAAAATACCATAGGCAAGCAGCTTAAGAACAACACAAATGTCTCATCCCACAGTCCAGAGGTCCTGAGATCAGGGTATTAGCAGGGTTACTGGTTCCCTCCCTCTGAGGTCTGTGGAGGCAGCCATGCTCCATGCTTCTCCCCTGGTTCTAGGAGTTTGCTAGCGCCCTCAGCCTGTGGTGTGGTACCCCACTTTACCTTCCATCTTCCCATGGCATTCTCCTTGTGTGTGACTATGACCAAATTACCTAGTTTTGTAAGTTCATTTCTCATATGAGAGAAGGGCTTGTACAATGAGGTCCTTTAAAACCAGCTGCCTCTGCAAAGATCCTGCTTCCATATAAGGTGATGTTCTGTGTGCTGGGGATTTGGATGTTAGCATGTGATCTGGATGCAGGACAGCAGCAAGGTTAGCCTTGTTACAGTATCGCCCATCACAGATGAGGAAACCGAGATTAGAAATTGTGCACCTAGACAGTGGTCCAGCTCAGAGCTGAACTCACCGATGCCTGCATCCAGCTGTCTCTCTGCTCTGCACCGTCACGCTGCTTTCGCATGCGTGTGGTGGACTTACAGAAACTCTGCCTCGTGGATGCTCTCTCTGCAGCCACAGAGGATCTAGGTTTTATCGGAAGAGTCAACGCTACAATCAAACTCTTTCATCCCGATTGCTTCCCGCTCAGTTGTGAACCAGAGTACAAGCTGGTAGACTTTCATATGCCTGTGCTTCATCTTCAACTTTAGGAAACTCAGTGGCCAAAGCCTAAGGTTGGTCTTGGTTGTTCATTTACTATTTATTAAGCACTGGAAATAGGTAAGTAATGCTAAGAAAATATAAAAAGGCAGGATGTTAACTCAGTCCTGTTACTAGTCTGGGCTGTGCATGTACAAATTAAAATTTAAACACACAAGCATAACTTTGGCTTGAAACTAAAGGCAGACCTTTTGATTTTTAATTAGTTTTAGGAGTGTAAGCCTGCCCAATTCCCAGTGCATTAGGCCTTCCTCTGTGTCTGTAGTGCTTTGTCAAAGAACAGAGGAAATGACGGTATGGGTGCCGTTCAGATATCTGGAAGCACCAGCAGAATCTTACTCATTGTAAAAGTGAAAGGGCTGGTGGCCTGCCATGCCTGCCATGCCTGGTCATTCAAGACTTGTTATATTTAATTTCTGCACTGGATGTCAGTGTCACCTGACTCCCTCTTCCCCAGGAAGAAACAGTTTCTGTATGGAGCAGTAACAAAGAGTGGGCCATTCCTCCATCCCACTGACACTTTCAGTTCATCCCCTCCTTTTCAGGTTACAGAACATGGGTTTGCTTGGTGAAAGACCCTGCCATAGCTGAGGTGTGGCCTGGATACCACCAGAGCTCATGTCCTTAACTACCATGGAACCAAGAAAGAGGGAGAGCGACTGTCCAGGTTAGAAAGATGCTTAGTAGGATCATTCAAGTGCAACCTCATGAACTGGATTTTAAAACATCCTCGAACGGGTCAGCACAGCGCAGGCTTGCTCACCATCCATGCAATTCTGGGAAGCCATAATCCAATAGCTCCATAATGCTGTCAGTGGGGTTCAGAAAACCCCACCCTATAAAATGCATGGTCACATTTTAACCACTGAGAGTGGGATGGAAGGCTGGGTCCTGTTTGCTGCCAACTGTTGATTGCCTTCAACTCTGATTAGCATCGTTTGAGGGCTGGGAACCACAGTGCGCTACAGTGCATTGGGGGACTGAGGTTAAGCCGCCCTGTTTCCATTACTATGGTAACATTACAATTATAATGCTGACTTATAATAAGTCCCCAGATCCTGTTTCTGTTCAACTTTCTTGTGACTTTAATGCAGTGTTCCTCAACCTTTTAAGTCTCTGTGGTGCTAGATTATGAAACATTTAGCACATCCCTGGCCACTACTACTGCATTCTAGGAACAGAGCCCCTAGCTGTGACTAAAATAGCTTCTGGCTTTGCCAAATGTCCCCTGGGGGCATAATTGCTCAGGAAGGGGGGGTTGGGAATTATAGCTCTAGTGTTATAGTACTTTGCATTAGAAAACTAGTCAGTCAGCCAACATTTATTGAGTAGGTGGTAGAAGAGAGGAGACCTACCATCATGTGAGTGGAGTCATGCCAGATCCCTCTATCAGGAAGGATATGGGATAGGAAAGAACATGGGGAGGAAGAGCCCCCTGGCCCAGGTGGTATCTGTAGAAGAGAAACAAGAGAGTGCAAGGCAGGGGAGTTTGGACTAGTGAGTCTTCCATAGATACACAGAATGAAGGAGCAGAGAAACTCAGGCTTCTCAGGCATTAGAGGCCCCTTGTCTAGATTGAGGGATGGTCTCATGACCCAGGAAGTTAAAGAAGCTAAAAAGTCCAGAAAGCTCCAAACTTAGAAAGCTCCCAAGGCCCCTCCCCAAAGTTATTCGTAAGCAGTAAACAGTTGTTGGGGCAGGGGGAGGAGAGTTTCCCAGGGACTGGAAGCTGGGCAGGGAGTTAAAGAGATGCAGTTGGTGAGAGTCAGCATCCATGCAGGAGCAAGCTTTTCCAGGACACATGCTCCCATTCCATTCATGTTCTGGTATGCACCCCAAATAAATGTATTAGTTCACCAGCTAGACCTATCCATAATCAGGTCTTTGGTTTGTCTGTATCCTATGTGAGGTGAATAGATGTTTGTTCACACATCCCCAGGAAAAGGAGAGCCACGTTTCTATTATTCTCTGCTTTGTGGGGTGCATGAGTATGTGTGTGTGTTGTGTGTGTGTGTGTGCGTGTGTGGTGTGTGTGTGTTATTCTTGCTCCCAGTTTTCATTAATGTTCTCTCTAAAGCTTTTTGTCTATATACTAGAGGGACACCGAGTCTGATTAGCTTAAGTAGTTGCTATTACCCTCGCTCAGCCCGTCTTCTTGCCAGCTGCTACTTCATAGGTCCTGCTCAGTTTAGCATCAAACTGATCTTGAGTTGGGTGTCCAGCCACCATCCAGTTTGTGGCACTGCCTTGCCTTGGGATCTTCTCCCAGTAAGGAATGTCATAGTAAGGGGAGCTATGGTTGACACATTTGGAGTGATGACCGAAGGAGTCCAGATTTGAACACTGAACAGTCTACATTGAAAAGTGACTTTGGTGATCTGAAAAATGAGAGCTGTTCCTTCAGGAAGAAAGAAAAAATCCTCTGTGGATGCCCTGGTTGTGGATTCTGACAGTCACACAGGCAGGAAAGTGACAACTGGTCTTTGAACCCTGGAGGTCTGGCTCACATGCTACTAAGCTATCCTGCCTCTGGAGCGTCTCCTGTGCTGACCATCCATGAGCATATAGTCCAGCAGTCACAAACAGTTATGCTGAGGCTTTTAAAGAATCCCCATTTCTCCATGAAGAGACAAAAGTATTTTAAATTCCCAATGTGTGATCCAGAGTCATGGCATGGAAGTTGCGCAGGATGCCAAACAAACCCTGTGCAGTCTCTGCCTCGTTCGGCATTTGTGCGTGAAGCAGATTGTTTTCCTTTGCATTGCAGTGTGATGTGTTCATGTTCCGACATTCACTTACACTATCCCAACATGCTGTGAACTCCTTAAGAGCTACTTCTCATCCTGAACTGCTTTGCGCTGTGGTCTAACCACTGCCATTGCAAATCCACACGAACCCATTAACCAGGACTCACAGCATCTTTGATCCAATCTGTCCATTTGCATCTACTGTAAATATACTGACCATCTGCTGTACTCAAAGCTTGCATCTAGTCTTCTATGAAGGCAACTGAATGTAATGATAGGAGGAACAAAGAAGTTAAGACATGAACGATGAGTCTTGGCAGTGTCGTAAATGGAGGGATGATTTCTGCCTGAAAAGAAGGGAATAATCAGTCTGAACTCAATGGAATAGTGATACCTACTTGGGAAGGGAGGTCAGGCGCTTGCAAGCAGGTGAGAAAGCAAAAGGTGAACTGGGACTCACTTGTGAGAGGATCTTCAGAGTCTATTGAAGATATGTAGATATTTTCTGCAGGCAGCCAGAGAGCTACGGAAGACTCTGTAGGACTAATGCACTCCGCTTGTTTCCTAGGAAGAAAACTGGTTCCAGTGTGAAGGTGACAGGGAAGGAGCATGTCTTCTGAGGCTACTTCAGTGAAAGACGAGGTGCTCCTGCGTAGCAGGGTGGGAGTGGAGATGAAAGGGAGGAAGTGGAAATGTCTGACTGTGTGAGGATATGCCTCTGATGAACTGAGTGAATCAGCATCACCCAACTTCTGATCAGCAGTCAGTGGCAACGGGAATGGATGAACTGAAGTGAGTGAGGAGCTCCCATCAAGACCGATTTGTAATAATGAGAAGCAGAGGCCTCTCATCTTCTTGGGTGGGAAACAGAGACCATCATCCTCCTTCCAACCCAGCTCTTCCCAGCAGAAGCCTGATGCCATATGACTACAAACAGCATTTCGTTCGCCCCATTTTTCTAGTAACGTGTTATGGAGAACAACCCCTGACTTTGCCTCCTGTAGTTGAGTTCATCAGAGGCACATTATTTTAGGACAAGGTTAATCCTGTCAGTTCCAAGGCAGATGGAGAAAGCAGCTGGGATGGGGACTAGGCTAGCAGGAGGAAGATAGCTGAGGAAGCCAGTTCAGATGCTGGGAGAAGCATGGCTCAGACTTGTAGAAGATATGACCAGGCAAAATAGGAAGGCTTCACATATTAATAGGAATTGGATAATAACAGATGTATCTCTGGAAGGGTGTGAAGGCCTTTCTGGGTACATCAGGACCAATTCCTCCTTTACCTGAGCCTGGATCTTGGACTAGTATCCGTGTATATAGTCTACCTTTCTCCTTTATTGCCACTCATTGCTCTAAAATGTTGGGCTCTATTCTGGACTAGAAGCATGGGGAGCCAGAAATGCAAAGGTTAATTCACACCCAGGCTCTGGACAGAAAGAGTCAGCAGGCTGTGGGCTTCATAATATTAAACTCTTATGGGAGAATGTGGTATGAAGCAGGCAGGATTGAGGGGACATACTTCAGGCATGGGGAGCAGCACAAACAGAGTGTGTGGCCATCAATGGGATAGTAAGGAAGAGCATGGGGAGAAAGGTATCATAAATGAATTTAAGCCACGGCGTAGGGCTAACGAGTCAGACAGTGGGAGAGGTGTGGTTATATGTAAACATGAGACTCCAGGGGTGTGGTTATATGTAAACATGAGACTCCAGGGTGGAAGGAGATGAGAAGAGAGGGAACACAGGATGCTGTTGTGACAACTTAGATGAATGGCTGAAGGCTGCCATTGTGGTGCTTGGTTATAAATATTGTATAAGTGTGGAGGGCGTGAAGCTTTCAGAGCTTGGTGACCAGAGGCTGGAAAGGTGATATATCTATGGCCCAAGTCACACACAGTGGTAAATAGCTCTCTGTGTTCTCAGTCCATGTCATTTCTTCTTAGAGTGCAAAAGTCTCAGAGTGGCCCCACCTTAGACTAACGACCATCCTGCCCTGTGCCTTACAAATTGAAGAGCCTCTCAGAAGCATACAACCTAAACAAAAGCTGGCTTGCTAAAGTGCAGCATGAAAGAGGATTACATTTCCATTTTACAAATCAAACTTGCAATTTTGGGAGAGCTGGGTTTCAGCTTGTGGCTGGCTGAGGCATCAGGGGTAACTTTTGCAGGGATAAAAAGGGTAGCCGGGCAGGACCCACCCCATCCGTGGAAGCGTTTAACAGGATGATATCTGTGGGGAAAATGATGTGGAGGGTAGAGTGAGGGAGATGTCAAAAATCAGGAACAAAAAAGCACAGGCACGACTCCAAGCCTGGATGAGGGCTTGCCAGGAGGCCAGGTGCTGCTGCTGGAAGCCACTCTATACACTTGGCATTGCCTTCTGTCATGGCGGCTGTTTCCCGTGTCTGTGTTGAGAAGACCCTGGCTCCCCATGAGTGCCTGTTATAGCAATGAGCACAGAGGAACTTGCTGAGGTGGAGAGAGGGTGGGGAGAGAGAGGAAAGGAATAGAGAGAGGGAGGGATGAAGAGGGAGAGAGGGAGAAAGGGACGGAGGAAAGGAGAGGGAGAGAAGGACGGAGGGAAGGAAAGGGAAGGAAGGAAGGAGGAAAGGAGGGATGGAGAGAGGGAAGGAAGGATGGAGGGAAGGAAGGATGGAGGGAAGGAAGAATGGAGGGAAAGAAGGAGGGAGTGAAGGAAGGAGGGAGAGAGAAAGAGAGAGAGAAAGAGAGAGAGCACTGGAAAGTTCTCTCAGGATTCACACAAGAGGTGACACATGCCTGACTTCTCCATTGTTCCCATCATTCATTTGGCCCACTTAGTTCTGCCCCAGGGAGGAGTACTACATGGTAAGGGCTGAGGAAACCCCTTGTTGGCAGGGCTCTTCCCATCCTCTGCCCCAGTACAATCTCAGCTTTGCGCCTCAGGAGCCTCCTCAAGAACACCTAAATCCTGGGCCGAGTGTGGGCTACTGTCTTTTACAGGCTGAGGCTTCCTCAGATGGTCGTTCCTTATGCCTCACAAGCTGCTCTTGGTTCTGTTTTGTTTCTGTAGAGAATCGTGAGGTGGCAAATGTGGCTCTTGTTTCAACCATGTGTGTATGTCTCCACGTGTAGAAGTGCCTCAACAGTGGGCTTCATTCTTGAGCAGTGGATTGACCTCCCAGGAAGAACACTCCAGTTTAGCCAGGTCCCTTTGTGGCTGTTCTAGGCATGGAGACTCTCTCACTAAACCCTGATGGCTTTTAATCCCAGCCAGCATAGCTGAGTAGGAATGACCTGCTGGAGGGCTACTCAGCTAGCCCTCCATGTCTCTAGATGTTGGGCACCACAGAGTGGGAAGGGCACAGTGCAAGATAGTATATCCTAGCCACAAAGCAGTGTGGCTTGGTCTCTTAACTTCTAACCACTAGCTGCATGGCTAAAGGCAAGCTGTCCATCTTTCTAAGACCCTCTCATCTCATCTTTAGAATGAAGAGGCCAATTTCCTACACCTAAGTCAGCTGTGAGTGTTACGGGAGACAGCCTACACAAAGCACTGATAAGCTATGTGTCCGGTACCCTGAGAAGATTGATAAGTGGCAGCTGTTGTTTCATTTTCTGCAGCAGCATCTTAATGACACTCTCTGACAGAAACAGCTTAAGGAAGGAGATTTTTATTTGGGCTCAGGGCTTCAGACAATTTTTGGTTCATCGTGGTGGGGAGGGTGTGGTGGAACGTATGGTACATCTCATGGTGGCAGATACTTATGGTCGAAGCTGTTCACACCAGAGCATGGCAGGATCCAGGGACCAGGTATCACCTGCAAAGGTCTATCCCTAGGTATCTACTAATACCACCTAGGCCTCACCCCTAGGTGAGGTGCTTCAGGCTCCACCCCTCCACGCAAAGCAAAGGCAATAAGCATTCAAGACCTAAAACCATCAGGGGTGTTTCATATTCAGACAACGGCTATTGTTATAAAAGAGGTTAACACTAGGTAGTATGGGAAGACCAGAGATGGGCCAGGAGAAGGCCAGTAAACCTGAGCCCAAAGAAACAAACAAGCAGACAAGCCAACCCTGCCCCGCCACACATCAGCACAACACGAATGGAACAGTCCTGAGATGGATACAAGCATTCTCCAAAGGGTCTAGGAAAATAATGTTTCCTTTGGTGGAGGGCTACTGTATTTAAAAATAATGAATGGACCATACTGTCACAAAACTGAATTAGGGCTCATACTCTGCATTAGACACAAAGACATCTCTGAAACATAAAAGGAAATGTTTGTGATATGCACAGAGTAGACCCTACACACAAAAGCAGGTCTCTCTGGGATTCCTGACCCACTGAGTGACAATTATGGTACCCAGGTTAAACATCTTCAAAGTGAAGTAACTTGCCACAGCACTGCGCTAATGCTTGAAATAATGGCACAGCCTCTGTTGAATGGATGTCAGCATTTATAATTTTAAATAATAGCTCCTAAGATCCCAGAAGGAATCTCAGAGCTATTTCCTGCTTTCTTTGCTAGTCCAACTTAGAATTTTTGTCCTTTTTTTTTTTTCTCCAGTATAACTGTATCTGCCACCGGGAAATAGAAATGACCACACAGAGCAGAAAATTCAAAATAACAGGGCTGAAACATGATTGTGATGTTTCTCATATAAAAAGTCTAGAGGCAGGCAGGTTGGGCTGCTCCGATGGGAGCAGACCTAAGTCTTTCTCCCACACCGTCCTGTGATTCAGCTTCCACGCCTCTGTCCCAGAAGCAGAGGAATTGTGTAAGCTGTGACCCCAGAGTCCCCTAACCTGCGTACCACTTTCTTGTTGGATTCCCAGGATGGAAAAACTCCACCCCATGGGACATCTAGGCATTCAGGGTGATAATGAGGATCAGGGTAGCTGCAGATTAGGATGTGAAGGGAGAGAGAGTGAAGATGTGGAGCATGTGCATCAGAGATCACACGAGGGAGCCACTCACTAACACCCAAGAGTGGGAACCATCCACGGCTCTGGGCTTATGTTGATGGGAAATGACAAACAGCAACAGCTCACCACCTCTCTTCTTCTCTCAAAGCAGAACCATTGGACTGCTAGAAGTTCTAGAATATTCAGGTCAATAGGTCAGTATCATAGTTTAGAAAATGCACCACGGTTCTGTCAATGATAACACTAAGCACCCTGCTGCGGTGCTTCTGGACGTCTCCTTGTGTGCTTATGTGCATACATACGTCCTTAAAGGCAATAGGATGTGGGGTGATACTGCTTTATTCTATGCTCTTTGGACTCAGCCTTATAAAATGAACATTTCCTATATTGATAAATGTAGGTCGGCTTTAGACTGCTGGTACTCAAGACTAGTTATCACAAGCCAGATTTACTCAATCTACTATTGGGTGTTTCTGGATTTTCATGAGTTAATGCTGAGGTGAATGTGTACAGAGTTATGTCTTTAAACACTTCTGTAATTATTTATTTGGTGTAAATAGAGTGAGTCCTAGTAATGTATATACCTAGGAACGTAGAAGACGTGGCCAATACGCTGGTATCTCCAGGAATGTTGAAGGCAGGGTCTCTGGGTGGCTAGATCAGATCCCCAGAGCAGCCATGCTGTGTCCAGTGGGTTTATAACTGCTTCATCCTCTGGTGCTTCACTCTGTTGTGGCAGTGGGGTCTGCAGACATGTATCACGTGGTAAGAAATGGAGAAGTAATGAGATGAGGGAGGAGAGATACGCGGTCACCATGACACACACACATCCCCAAGCAGGTGACACAATAGTACTGACCCTTAGGTCCAATGGTGTGAGGAAACCATATTCGTATCAGAACTAACCAGGCAAAGTGTAAGGGAGAGAGACGGAGACTGAAGGTACTGAGTGAGCTATGGCTGCTTTAGAAACCTCGTCATTCCAGGGGAGCAAACCCTGACTCACCTTCTGTGAGACTGGGTCCTATGGAGTCCGTTCCCACCCAGCTTCCAGGAAGATGGTCAGGAGCATCCGTCTAGCCCACACTGGCATAGATCCCCACAGAACGGGCTTCACCAGGTCACCTTAAAGCTTCCTGCCTGCCTTTCATGGAACTCTGAGTAAGAAGCTCTTTCTGAAGACCTCGGTACCTTTCACTGGACTGTCATTAGCTGCAGCGACAGTCCTCCTACTCAGTGACCTTTCTCTGAATGACCATACATCAGTTGTCACAAGGAAGGAAGCAAGTCTATCCGGTTCAACATGTTCTTTAAGGACATGAGGTAATGACCAATAGATATTGAAGGGCGTTTAGCATTTTCCCTTTGTCTGCTAGGAAGCTCAGAATTAGATTCGTTTTGTGAATATGATAATTACCTTACCCTTTTACTGTTTTTCTTTCTTGTTATATTTGAATCTGATGTGTTTGAATAGCATAAGCTGCCTGAGATACATACTTTGAGGGAATTGGCTGGATGTATCCTGTGATTAAATCTCAAATGAAACATTTCCATCTTGCCTGAAAAGCAGAACTTACTTTCCCATGCTTTCCCATGCAGCCCAAAAGCCTCTCCCTGGTCCCTTTGGCTGGCTTCTGGCCGGCTGTGGCACCTAGCCTGCCTTTCTGTCAGTCCACCCTGGCCAGCTTCCTCAGGAAGCCACGCTCGCTCACTTTGAGTTCCTCTGCCTCTGTTCCCTGGCCCTTTTGGCTTGAGATGTTTTCTATCGTTTCTATATTTCAAAGCTTTGTGGTAAATAATCAATTCAAACCAGCACTGAGTCTCTCTTTCTGTAATTCTAAAAACCCATTAAATTATATTGTTGGGAGGAAACAATAGCTGTGCTAATCATGCTCTGTGCATGCGCATCTTAATTTCCCCAGAGACCTGAATATGAATTTTTACTAACATGTTAATTTTGTGTGTTAATCAGTAGCTGTAGGCCGAATGAATGGATTGACTATGTAAAACTGTTTGATATTGAAACAACTCCTTTTGACCCCCTCAAATTGGCTTCATTCCCCTAAAGACGGTTAAAGTTAATTAAGCACTCAATAGGTTTATGGTGTTTAAATTAAAATATATTACTCCTCATTGTGTAGTCATCAAGTGAGAAAGACATCCTCCTCCTGGCTGCCTGGCTGGCTAATGGGCTTATCAAAATTCATGATGTAATAAGAAGGCCGACAAGTGCATAAGAGAGTCTGGCTGTCACTCAAGGAAAAGTACTGGCCACTTTTGCCCACTAGAGGGCAGAAGAAAGCCGCAAATGGCCACACGGGCGCTGCAATCTGAGGAACTGGAGGAGGAGAGCCCCTTGTAGGCATTTGAAAACAAAATATTTTGTTACCATCCCCTCCCCGCCCCCGCCCACTGCATAGTTGTGTCCCAGTTTGTCCAGTACCTCCTCTCCCTGTCACGTGTTGCACTGGTCTACCTCCTTGGATGCCCTTGTGACTGTAAATTAACAGGAAAGGGTTGAAGAGATGGCTTCAGGGTTAAGAGCACTTGCTGCTCTTGCAGAGGACCCAGGTTCAGTTCCCAGTACCCACACCAGGTCACCAAGTGACTCACAGTTCCAGGGTATCTGATGCCATCTTCTGGCCTCCAAGAGCACCTGGCAAACACACACACACACACACACACACACACACACACGTTTTGTTTTGTTTTGTTTTTTAACTAACAGCAGGCTGAGGCAGAAATCAGGCCTACTGACTCACAGAAGAATTGTGATTGCTCCCTAAGTGAGGATAATTTGCCGGTGAACTTTTTGTTGTAATGGTTGTGGTGAACAGCTAGAGGCTCCCAAGATAATGGCTGCCCTGGTCTAGCACAGAGAAAACATGTAAAATGACAATTAGGTCTTCTGTCCAGAAAGACACATGGGAGCTGTCGCTGAGCCTCTTGGGGGCTAGGGTCTAACCGGAGGAGTTAGCTTTTCCATCCCAGAGAGGCAGTGTTTCGTGCAGAGCCGAAAATGGTGGCTGAAATGACAGTGGAACCTACAAAAATAGCCACTGTGCATGGGTTCCAGGCCCTGCTGGCTGATCAGAGCTCTGCAAACTTCCAGCCCCTCCTCTGTCCAGCAGATGAGATGGTTACCTGTGGTCAGTTTTAGATATAAGACAGTTAATAAGGATAATTAGAGGCATCAAAGAATTCTGGTTAATGAATCTGTGACTTGCTTTTCTTAGGTTCATTTAAAAAAAATCATACTTTTATCCAGTCCTGAAGTTTGTATCTGTCTCTTTCTCTTTCCCTGTGTGAGGGGGGAGTGTCCTTTAAGGGATCAGTAGTCATGAGTGTCTGACAACGGGAAGGCAGGGTGACAGGATGATGAAATAAGCTCAATACAAGCAGAGCTTGAAGGACACCAAGTTATAAGAGTCCATGTTTGAAGATGAAGTCAGCCCTGTACCCTGCATCAGAGAAAGCCATCCACATGCAAAGGTCCCTGCCATCAGCCATCTAAACCACAAGAAGAGAGGTTCGGAGATTCAAAACATTCCACTTGGAAAAAAGATGGCCCACGACTACAACAAAGGAGCCAGAAAAGAGAACTGCAAAGCCTCCAGTTGGTTGCTGTCTGGCTTGGAAGGTTTCCATCTTAAATCACGTGGGTTTTTGTCCTGTTCTTCAGGAAAGGATGTGAAGGTCAATGAGGTCAACCACCACCCAGTGAAAGGCAGAGCTAAGCCTTGGGCTCTGTTTTTCAGAGGCTAGACTCAAGACCCAGATCTGTGTGAGGGAAAAGTCCCAGACCCAGAGCTGCAGAGTGATCTGGCATGTACACCTCCTCTGGGTGACCCGAGAAGAGTCTCCAAGGTGTGACTGAGCAGAGGAACAAACTGGCGATGTGAGAGGCAGAAGGCAGCATCGCCACAGGAGGGGAAGGAGACCATTCTGCCCTCCGGGACCTAGCCCCCAGGACTGATGGGAGGGAGGCTTGGAGATCAGAACCCCTTCTCTAGAGGCTTCCTCAGCAGGTGCTCAGGCACCTACTTGCCCTGAGCAGTTTTCATTTGGGGATTGGAAATACCATACCAGGTCTTGAAGAAATTGAGTCACAAAAACCTTAGCAAAACAGCCTGGCATTTGCTCTGCAAACCTTAAAACCCAACCAGGGAACGGCCACTAGGGAATGGCTGACCGTGGGCATGTGAATCCTGAACAGTTGTTACCACCAGCACCATGTGCTTAGGGGTCATCCTCCCAGCTTTCTTTCTAGACTAACTCCCACAGACTTCTTTGACCACAAACCCATGGACAGAGTCATCTCATTCACTGGGTTAACATGACACCCTCCCCCAGAGCATCCTCTCTTTCTTAAAGTTAACCAGTAACTGGCCTTTGTGCTGCCCTGCTTCTGTAAGAGGAATTTCCCGGAGCAGTTCTCTCCGGAAACACTTCTGATGTGTTTCCTTTCTCTCAGTCTATAGAAAACCTTTCACGTCCCTTTGTGTCCCCTCACTTCCCACTGCCACCGGGAATGTGCCAACCTGCTTGCTTTTTTTTTTCTCTGTACCGCTGATGGGGCTTTAGACGTTCTTCTCTAGACACTTCTCTGACAGTCAAATGGCCCAGGAGATTTAGGGCTCTTCTAACAATCTGTGCTTTCTGGTGACTCTCTGGGGGAGGAGTGGCAGGCAGAGAGTGGGAATAATTACATCTGAAGTTTGTTAGTTATTCATTTGTGCAGCTTTCTCCCTTTGTGCAGCATTCTCTGTGCCCCCCCCCACCCCCACCACACGCCCCACCAAAAGCTCACAGAAGGACCAGTAAACGGCAGAAAGCCTACGGAACCAATTGGCCGGAAAAGAAAAGACAATTGGAATCTCATCACATCAAGCCTTCGCAGCACCCACTTAAGCTAAACAGATTTACAAAGTTCCGCAGGAAAATGACTGGTTTACTAGAGGATTTTCTACACAAAGTTTGTTTTTGATTTTCAATATATTCTACACACTACACCGTCCCTTCAAAACCTAGCCCAACCTGATCACAACCTTTTCCCCCATATGGGTCAGAGACGCCATTAGGTCAAATTCAAGGCTGTGGGGCTCCTGGGCCTGAAGTCTGCTGCTTAGGCAAGCTCTGATATAGCACCCTTCTGGTGCCATCTCTCCTAATTTGTGTGGTTAATTGACAGCTTGTTAACAGTTCATTAGGAACACTGAAAACCATGTGGCAAAAACAGATCCATCTAGCAGAGAATATGCAGTCCTTCTTGTTTCCTCGAAAGAAATGAATGCCAGGGACAAACCACCGAAGAAGCCACGGAAGCAGCTCTCAGCCTCCTTTGAAAATGATGTTCCTCCATCCCTAGATGCTGAACTCACTCCTGGCTGAGCCTCTGATCTGGCAGACTGGGAACCCGTGGGCTTGTGAGGGGACATCACAAGGATCCTCAGGGCAGCAAAAGGAATACTCATCCATCCGTGAAGACAGATGGACCACCTTCACAGAGGCCCTGGGGACTGGGGCTGCCAGAGTGCCTCTAATTTCCCCACCCCCCACCCCCACCCCCGTCCTCCACCTCTCTGGAGACCTTTGTGGGAACTTCAGGTGAAGCCAGCTGCAACCTAGCACCCTTTGCCATGCCCTGCAGGGGAATCACTCCCCGCTCTTCTTTGCCTCCATCACTTCATCTGCTGGGTAAGACCACAGCGCCCTGTGGTCACTAAGGAGTCATGCAGCGGCTCTTGCGATTCCTCCATCCCCATCACTGGGAAAACCCAGGTTGGAGTCATTGCTTTCTCAGGGTCTCAACCACTTCCTCGCCTCTACCACCTCCTCCTCAGTTCTAGCCACTCAGAGGACTTACGGAACACATCAAAATATCTTAGCCTGATCTGCGAATTGTGATTATGACAAGAATCCGATGTGATTTCATTGCATCCAGTGTACCGCGGACCTACTTTGTTCCGAAACATGTGCTCACACTCATGAGCAGGCTCTGCCTTGTTAGATGTCAATGATTATTAATTACAGTAATTGCTACAGATTATAAACTTGGGGAGAGTGTTCCATCTTTTAAATAAATGTGGTATTTTTAAGCGCCCTGGAGCAGAAAGTCGCTGAGGAACATACTCCAGCATCGAGAATTATTCTTTTTTTATTCAGGGCTTTGTTAGCCCTCAAGTCCTTTATGCACATGGGGCAGATCTGTCATGAGGAGGAACTTAAGAAAAAAAATCATGTAAAGGATGTTTTTCAGAAATGTGACACCCCAAGCTTCCACAAGTCGTTTTACTAAATGTTAGAGATAAGTTCAACCTCGTGATCACCAACGTGTCCTCGAGCAATTTGTGTTAGCTAGCTGATAACCCGAGCTATCCTCATAAAATATGGCTGCCTTTTTTAACGTTTACGAGGCACTGGTGTCTTCGTATGCATAGTTAATGTGCAGGCTGCTGCTAGGCAGGTCTTGGGGAATCCTCCCAGGAAGGGTGGTGTGCTAGGCAGGGTTTATCTAGCCGAAGAAGTCCCACCATTATGACAGTTCTTTGGGCTGGTTGAAATTAATTTGAGGTGACATGGTTGAAGCTACTAGAGAATTTAGCAATTTCCTAGTTGAATACCCTTACACCAGGCAAGATAAAGAAACAAGCTTGGACGAGTCATCTTGATTTTTCAGGGCCTCTCCGGTATCTACCTGCAGCTACTTAACAAACCTGAATTTTCCTTGACAGGACTCAGTTTTCATCAGATTTAAGCCCTATAGCTGGAGTTAACCTCTCCTCCGGCTCCTGAGGTGACTTACACGGATTAGAGGAGCTACCAATCACTTGGAATGATTGGTCCAAAGACGCACATGTGACCCAGTACTGGCCAATAGCAGAATGTGAACCCAAGGGTTTGTGGGAGGCTAGTGGAACAGGCCCTGTAGTCCTGGGCTGGGTGGTGCTGAAGCTGCACCGACTCCTTACGGTGACTTCTCCCACTTCCTGTCTTCAGCTTCCTGTCTGAGCCTTGCGGATGTGGAGGCTGACACAGTGCCCACTCCCTTTGCATGGGATCCGAATTCTTAGGAGATAACATTTCTATCACAACAGAAGACGCCCTAACTGCTGACCTGATGAAATGCAAAGTGAGGTGAGGGATTAGAGACAGATGGAGTCATCCAGACACACCCATGGAAGCCTTTGGGTAGGGCAGCTGAGGGTGGCAGAACCAACAGATTCTTTTCAAGCCTCCCATACAGCAGACCCCCAGGTTAGTGCTGTTCTGTGGGTCTCGCAGGCTAGTGTCTGCCCTGCTCTCACAAGGGTCATGTTTCTTGATTCTGAGCCTGTTCCCTAGCCTGGTATAGAACAACCCATCCATCTGTGTTAAAGGGCATCCCAAGGCAGTAGGCCTGTAAGTGACTTGGGCCACTCTCCCCTGAGTATGAGGGCGATCCTGAGCCTGAACTTTGCTTTTCCTGGAGGGATAACTAGAGATAATGGGGACATGTAGATGCACTGGAGCCACATGGTTTGGTATAGTACCCAACAGCCACCTATGGGTGCTGCTTGTGTGAATTGAGAGGTTCGGGAATGCTCAGCTCAATCGTACATGCTCGTATGAAATACATGCCTAACTAAAAAAATATCCTGAGTGGATTGGATTAAGTAAAGTACATTATTCATATTAATTGTACTTATTTCTCCTTTTACTACTGAGGCTAGTGATATAAAAAGGTACACTGCTTTGCATATGGCGGCTCCCATTATATTATAACTGAATTGCGCCCCCTAGAGGACTGAGGTCCTATTTTACTTGCTTTGCCTCTGGCTCAGAGAGAGCTTTCCACTTTGGGTTTTGAATAATGAATCCCGACTTGAAATGGCCATTAAGGCCTGTGTTGTCAGTCACCCATGGCCTGTATTTCTGCTGTGGCTGAGGTGCCTTGCTATAGAGCCTGTATACTAATGTGCTGGTTTCTGGGGAAGGCCAAAACTTTGTAAGTAAAGGGACATTTTCCTTCAAGAAGGTGTCCTCCTGGGGGACAAAATCCAGAGCATAGGTGGCATGAGACGAGTGGAGGGTGGAAGGCAGTCCTCACTGGATAGCAGGAGGAAATTCTTTCTCTTGGCCTCTTCTCTTTGGATGGACAGAGAAGGTTCTAAATGTCTGGGGACACTTCTGAAATGGGTGAGGAATAGAATTTCTGAGGGTAGGAGCAAGAGAGGAAAGGGAGTCGGAGCCCAGTGGGTAATGGAAGAGGGAGCTAAAGCTCATAGTCCTGGCTGGCTAGCTGTGTGCCATTCTCTGTGAGAATGCTGCTGCCAGGTCTTGGTTGGGTTGGGGCTTCTGGTCTACATTTGACTGACGGGTGTACTCACCACTGTAGAGCTTTGTGAGCCCAGGCTACACCCCCAAGAAGAGATGCTTGCTTGGCCAATCAGAGTCTGTGCTTTGGCAGCTGGTTTTTGTTGTTGTTGTTTGCTTGCTCTTTGTTTTTTGAGACAGGATTTCTCTATGTAAAAGCCCTGGCTGTCCTGGATTTTCTTTGTAGACCAGGCTAGCCTCAAACGCACAGAGATCCACCTGCCTCAACCTCGTGAGTGCTGGGATTAAAGGCATGCACCATCAGGCCCAGTAACAGCTGGTTTTTAAACCATCTGTCCCTGAGGTATGTCTGGTGTAGACCAAGGTGGTGACATCAGCAAGCAATCAGATCATGGGAATTGACATCCTCTAGCTCGGATTTGCTCAATTTGTTTCGCATTAAGCCCAGTGTCAGGTCAAGTCTAGGGTATGCCATGACTATCCCACTGGGAGCTGAGATGTTTCCTTTGCCTCAGTGGAGGCTACTCTGTTTCTACTTTGGTTGTTGCACCTACTGTTTGCTGATACAGTTGTCAGTGGCTCTGGGCTTTCTGCCATGCTGGGTACCTATGAAGGACAGAGTTCACACAGCTGGGGCACAGTGTCTGACACAATGTGCTCAATAGATATAGGTTGGTAGGTAGACAGATAGACAGACATTTGTGAAACTGGGGACTGAACCCAATGTTGTATGCATGCTAAGCAAACCCTCTACCACTAAACCATACCCCTCACATAGTCTCAAAGTAATTTTTTTAAGGGCTGGAGAGATGGCTCAGGAAGCACTGACTGCTCTTCCCGAAGGTCCTGAGTTCGAATCCCAGCAACCTCATGGTGACTTACAACCATCCGTAATGAGATCTGACACCCTCTTCTGGTGTGTCTGAAGACAGCTACAGTGTACTTAGATATAACAATAAATAAATCTTTTTTTAAAAAACCCCAAAAAAATGTTTTTTTAAAAAGGCAAACTCTCTAGCACTAAGCTATACAATCATCTGCCAAAATGTTTTTTAAAAGAAGGTAAACAGGTTAAGGGCATGGAATTTATGGAGGTAAACATACGGACATACCGATCTTCCTAGGTTTCACTCTCTGCTAGCTAGCAGACATATTTTTAGTCCCCCTCAGCCTATTTTAGAAAATGGGTTGGTGTTACCAAAGCCTTTTTTCTTTCAGTCATCATTCAGGGCATTTCCTTTGCATCTGGCTCTTAGCTCAGTGCTTGGATTCAATAATGTAAAGTGCTTAGCTTTGTCAAATGTATGTGCACAGCATGTACACATCTGCAAGTGCATCTATGCATGAATGATTCTCTTGTCCTTAATGCTCTTGGCCCTCTGTTCAGCTCTTAGTGAGGAAATACTGCCTTATTGCCTCCTTGGACAGACTGAAGAAACCGCATATGTAAACATATTTTTCTTATCCAGTCCTGAAACGAAGTTGATGTCAGCTGAATTCAGGAGGCCGTGTCTTGGTTCAGCCTGTTGGACCAGCACTTGAACACAGGCGGGTGCTTCAGTTGGCTGGGTTACCCAGATCTGCCTACATTTTAAAGCTTAATATGGATGGATGACTGACCCACATCACAATCATGGGATCTGTAATGCCCTCATCCTGCCCCCCAAGTATTTGGATGGATCTTCTCATTCACAGCGTCAAAGAAGCTCAAGGGATGGATGGCATGGGCTGTCATTTGAGAAGAAATAATTAAATCAAACTTAGTGATTCTTAGCTGAATCTTATAAATTACCAGCTTTCCTGGATGGGCAGTTTACACAATTTTCTGGATGGCAAAACTGTAGGTTTGGCCATTTTGTTTGTTTGAGAGCTTCATAGAAATCAGAACTTGGTACTTACTCTGAAAGTGGTTTTCAAGTTTGACATTTGCTACAAATTACTTCTGAAGTTAAACTATTCAATGCGGCTTGTCAGGAAAATCTTGGGCATCACAGATGTCTTAATCCCTGTCCTGGTAGTGCTCAAGGCACCAAACTTTCCAGAAGTCGTGAGTGAGGGCCAGGTGTTTACTTCTCATGGAGAGATGTTGGAACTTGTAGCCTTCTGGTTCACTGGTAACTCTCTCCAAATCAGGAGCTTTAGGATGACACTAAGGAAGATTGGCAGTTTAATAAGAAATTGCATCGATTCCCCAGATCAAATCAACTGCTTCTGTCATTTTTTCCATCCGTGCCCAAAGACCTAAGCTCAACCCCAAATTCATTTCAGAAGCTCATTCTTCTCTTGCCCAAGACTGTCGGTCTTCCTTGATTTGCTGTTTTAGCCTCTGTCCATTTCCCATTCAATCTGTCAGTTTTCAGTTTGTGTCTGGGTGGACACACTTTTCCACCCTCAGAGAAATCCCATTGAGAAGCCACAACATGACTTTCTGAGATAAATGACTCTGTCTTCCGGCCTCTGATTTGCAGCCTTAGAATTTTCCCTTTCCCCCCAGTTGATGATGTTCTCATCTCTCTCCGATGGATGCAGCCTCCTCTTCCTGGAGGAAGTGCACTGCCCTCATTAGGGCCCAGAGGTAGATGTGATAGGCTCAGTGCCTGTCGTGAAGTGTTTCCTCAGCTTTGGAACCTCGGCTGTTTAATGGGCTGTGTGTTCATGCATGTGTCTGTATGCTAGGGATAGAACGGAGGGCCTTTGCTAGACGAGCCTTAACTGCTGAGCTAACACCCCTCTTAGCCTCTTTTGTTTTTGTTTTTCTTTTTTTCTTTATGAGGTGCAAGTTGGGTAACCTAAGAATTTTTGTAAATTTGGGGGTAGAAGCATTGCTTTATCTTGTCGGGTAGCTTCAGTTTGTGCTTGTCTGCATGATCAGAGTTGAAAATGTTTCCTTTGCTATAACCTTCCTTTACCTTTCTTTAAACACGTATTGTTTTGTGTGTATGGGTGTGTTGCTTGCATGTATGTATATCTGTGTACTACTGGTGTGTCTGGTACCTGTGGAGGCCAAAAGAGGGCAACAAAGTCCTGTAACTGGAGTTACAGATGATAGCTAGATACTGTGTGTGTCCTGGGAATTGAACCCAGGTCTTTTGGAAGAACAGCCAGTGCTCTTAACCCCTGAGCCACCCCTCCAGCCCATCTGTTTGTTTTCTTAATGGTAGCTAATCTGCCTGGGGCAAGACAAAAATCTGAATGTAGTTTTAATTTGCATTTCCTGATTGCTTAAGGATATTAAACAGAAATGTCTAACTCACTGGCCCATTTGCTGATAGGATTAGTTTTTAGTATATGGCTTTAGGTTTATTTATTTGTTGTTTTTATGAGTACACATATATGCCTGTGTGAGTCTATATGTGCCACTTGCATACAGGAGCCCTAGGAAGCCAGAAGAATGTGTTAGGTCTCCTGGAACTGGAGGACCCAACACATGAGCCACATGATGCCGGTACTGGGAACTGAACTCACGCCCTCTGGAAAAGTAGCAAGCACTCTTAACCTCCGAGCCATCTCTCTAAGCCAATTCTTTTTGGCTAAAGAAAAATTATACATGACCAGCCTTTACTTTATAGTATTTGCCAGCCGCTGTCTTAATATTTACCTGAACAACAGTAGCCAGGGTGTAGGGCTTTGCCTGGTGCACCTCCCGGTGCTTGGGCTCTGTGGTAGGCTAACTCTGCTCTCAATGCATTGGGCTCCCTCCCTCTGTACTACTCCAGGGGAGCTTTGGTGAGTGCCTTTGCTAGATGAGACTTAATTTTTGTGCATTTGGGAGCACCTATGTACCGAAAAGCATACAAACACAAAATTAGATCCAGAATCTTGATGGGGGCTCAAGTAGTGAAGGCCCCAATTCAGGCTTCCTCATGTGAGTCGGTGACTTCTCTCTGGAGGATGGGCTATGTGAGAAGTCCTAGGTGGGCAAGCGAAGCTTGAGGCTGGGGGTGGCTGCCGGTGGCTGATGGTCCTTCCTCTCCAGTGGCTATGTCAGAAAACTGGGATTTGCAAAAGATGAATTTGAGAATGAATGCCAAGATGTTTGCTAATTATAATTTGTATTTCATTACACTGTGCAAAATGTCAGTGCTAAAATCATTTTAACTTAATAAAAAATGCCAAGAAGTACTACATAATTTGTTTTCCATGTGTAATTTATCATACTTCTTTAGATGCATTTAGTGCCATATGTGGCCTTTCAGAATAACTTGCAAAGTATTCATTATGCACTACAGTATTTTACCCTGGAGCAAGACTTCATGGTCACTGTGAGTTTTAGGATACCGACAGTGTTTCTGTGGAGGACAGAATATAAGCTGTGAGTTCTTATGATAACATAAAAGCAAAAAGCTGGTTATTGAAATTTTTTGTTCAAACTCAAATTTTCAAATGTCTTGTTTGTTTTAATCTTTACGCTTATATTAACAACAAGTTAATTACCATCAACATCTTTTCAACTACTTAAAAAATTTGGATTGTATATTTCTCTTCAAGAACACTCCTTGAGATCAATTATATGTGGATTCTAGGGTCTGAAGCTTTGGGTTTAGTTTGGTGGCTGTTAAAGGATTTTAAGAATGACATTCATTTTTCTCTTCAATATATTCTCATGGAAGGGCATTTTGCAAAAGCCCGAAATGTTCATTTGGTCTTCAGGTCAGTGCTGGGTCTGCTATTAGAGAACTCTAAAGTAAGATTTCCCTCCTTCTTCCTTGGGGAGTCTCTTCTGAGAGCTGGCCTCACCTGGAACCCATTGAACAGTGGAGGCTCTGACCTGGATCTTGCTGTTGTGTTCCAGGATGCCTGCTTACTGTGATGTACAATTAGCACCGAAGCTCACGCAGATAATAAGAGAATCATCATAAAGCAGTAAGCAGAGCAAATAACACTTCGGGCTGGATTTAATCCTAAAGACCTGGCACTCAGGAGCCAAGATCGTTCTCCAGCATGGTATGAAGGATTAAAGTTAGAGCTATTAATCTCTGTGTAGATCCACACTGCTCAAATTTTAGACAGCCAAGACTGCATTCAGAGTAGGTAAGTATTAATTTAAAGCTGCAAAGAGCTGGGGTAAAAACGTAAGCCTTCTAGGCTTGATATGGCAGCCAAACAGTTCACCACCAGGCTGGCAGGTAGCAAGAGGGATAGTCAGATGATACGGTGGGAGAATGAAGCCTTCAGGAGTGGGAGCCCTGGGGACTTAGACCGCACTTTAAATTATAGAGGACAGCTGCTGTTTTGATCTCTATGTGTCACATTCTTCATTTAAGAGGGAAAAGAAGTGTGGATAAAAATACTTTGGGGTGGGGAGACGGCTGTCAGTAAAACGATTGCTACGTAAGAATAGCACCAGAGTTAGATTCTCCAGATCCGACATAGAAGCCAGCTGTGGGGGCATGGAATACACCTGTGACCCAAGCTGGGCGGAGACACACAGGTGGACTGAGGCTGGATGGCTAGGGATCTCTCACCACACATCATATAACTCTGGTTCTGTCTCTGTCTTTCTCTGTCTCTGTATCTTTCTCTGTCTGTCTCTGTCTCTCGCTTTCTCTCTCTCTCTCTCTCTCTCTCTCTCTCTCTGTCTCTCTCTCACACACATACACACACACATACACACACACATACACACACACACACACACATGCACACACCCCACCGCCACCACATACATGAACATGCACTCATATCCACACAGTAAATTCATGCAGATGTTCCTGGGGAAAGACACCAGTGTTTCTGTTCCAGATAATAAACACTTTAAACTCTCATAGCTAGGGGTGAGAAAGAGGGGCAAAATGGCATGCCCAGGCTCACATAGGCACAGAAAGGCTGCACAAGCCGCTCTGCCCTAGCTACAATTTCAAGATGTCCCGCCCATCCCTATGCCCGGCCATGGAATAAACATCCTGCAGGTCTCCTTCCACTGGTCTTTTTGGAGGCTGCCATCCCAGAAAAGCACCTTCAGTCAGGCCTTGGGGATTCCTTGGAGTGCTTCCGTTTTTCACTATTTCCTTTACTGTGCCAAGCACTGGGAGAAGCCAAGCTGAAAGAAGAGGGGCTCAGGCTTCAGAGCTTTCCCGCCCTCGCTTGGCCTTGCTGTTGGGGCCTTCAGTGAGGAATTTACAGGTACAGCAGCACAAGGGAGAGGCAGCCACTCACCTCACTGCCGCTGGAAGGCAGAGAGGGCAAGAGGTCCAAGTGGCCCCCTCACCAGGACATTCTCCAATGGTCTAACTTCTCTCAACTAAGCCCCAACATATGAGCCTTTGGGAGATAACAAGACCCAAGCTTCAAGGTATAAAAGCTGATGTGTGACGTGACGAGTCTGGGTTTGGGGAATGGATGATTAGAGCAGAGACAGTTCTGTCACCAGAGGAGAGAGTAACATTTCCTCATATAAATCCAAGCACCTTGGTCTAGAGATGTGGCGGGTACTTCAGAAAATGTGAGAGACCCAGACAGGGACAGATGCATAATAAATAGATCACAGTTGCCTTCTCTTCCCGTGCACTCTCTAAGGCTGTGTGCAGAGCTGAGAGGTGATGGTTTATTAATTACATTTTTCTAAATGGAATGGCAGCCTGAGGGATGGTTTTCTACCCAAAATAGACGCCGAAGACTTGGAGTTGCTCAGGGGTCAGTCACTGACCTTATTGTCCCTATCCTTCTGATTAAGCTGAAGAAGGCTGTCAGGCTCGGGGGACTGGCAAGAAGGCTTCATAACTACTTCCAGCCTCCCAAACTGCAATTCTCATATAATTCCACCTAGAGGAATTGACAGCTTAGAATTGCATTGAAATTTCAAAAGCCTTTCCAGTCAATTTTTCTGTGTGTGTTATGAATCTATGTGTATTGTGTGTGTGCATGTCTGTGCATGTTCACAGGCATGAGCCCATCCATAGACCAGAAGAAGTCCTCAAGTGTCTTCCTCTGTCGGTCTAGGCTTTATTTACTTGGGAGAGGGTCTCTCACTGATCCTGACGTTCGCCCTTTTAGTGAAGCCAGCTGACCTGGAGTTCATCTGTCCCTGCCTGCCAATGCTGAGGTTAGAGGTACATTGGGCTCATCTTTCGTGCTGGGGACTTGAACTCAGGTCCTTCCTTGTCCTTATACAACAAGTCCCCGTATCCACTGAGTCATCCCTCCAGATGCTTGAGTTAATTTTTAACAGAGCTCAATGGGGGTGAGGTAAAGGTGCAAGCTTTTGTTCTATAGCGAGGCCATTTCGGAATCTACATGCTAAATGGCATTTTAGTGCCTGGAGGGGGTCTTTTTTCCCATACAGCTCCCTCTAACCTGTAAGCTGAATGGGACTTCAGCACATGGTGTTTTTATAGCCCAAGTAAGCAGGTATTTTGCAAAGCTTAAAGATGTGGAGGGTGCTCTTGGCATCATTTAAGAAATCTCTTAATAAGCCTGTGAACTCTGGGAAGCAAATCACTGGCCTCCAGAGGTGGCTAGTTGTTATTTTTGTTTGCTCAACATGAAGAGAGCTAATCCTCCACCCAGCTCATCGCTGTGCATCTCCTCCTTGGCACTAGGGTATTAGCTCTCCACACAGTGTATCATTATTGGCTTTTTCCAGTTTTCATGGGGTGTGTTTTAATAGGAGAAGGGGATTTTCTAATGATTAAGAAGGAGACTAGAGTGGGAAGGTTCTTATTGCATAAGATGATTCTCTGCATATAGGAAGAGGATCTTCTGAGGATTAATTGGGAAAAGAACAAAGAGGAGGTAAATGTCCCGAACGTCCCAGGTTCAGCATTCCACAAGTGGCTGGGAGGCAGGCCTTTCCGGCAGACTCCGGGTGGCTAATGGCTGCACACCGAAGCGGCCTTTTCCCCCCAGAGACCCACACTCGCAGGCCTAATGCTTACCCTGAGAGAAGTGTCACAGTGGGGACTCGGCGTGATTTGCTGATATGATATCAAAAATAGCATTAATGTAATTACATTTGGCACTTGTAACATTTCACAGGCAATACCACAGTAGAAATTGCACTTTTTTTTTTTTTTTTTAGTAACCTGGTCATTTAAAAAAATTTAAACGGAATTGTGTATTCAATGGGTTGTTGTTTCTTAAATGTACGCTCGATTTATAAATGCATAAATGCAGCCATTATTTCAGCCATCTTGCCAGAGTTAAAAGACCTCAAGTAGTAAATGGGAACTGTTTCAATCGACATAAGAATAGTAATAAAAATATATTTTAAATTAACAATAGAGGAGAAATGGGAATGGATACAAACAAGCAAGGGAAGCTTGTTACAGCAGAATTACTGCCTACAGAAGCCAACAATGGGGAACCCAGACTCTCCTCTTTCTCCTTGCCATGTGAACTCCTGAGAGTTACCAAACCTCTGGTAGTTACAGCTTCAATCCATGCTGGGTGGACTTCCAGGCAATCACACTTACAAAGTTTATGGTTCTAGTGAAAATTCAAAATTCTCTTTTTTTCCCTGCCTTTTGCCATTGGTACTGGGGATTGAACCTAGGGCCTCATGCTTGCTAGGCAAGCACTCTACAACCATGGCTGTGTATTGTGTAATGTCTTCCAGGTCATGAGGAAGGAATCTACCATTTTACTGAGGTTTTTTTTTTTTTTCTCATTGTAATGATCGATGGATGATAACAATGAAGAGAAAGTACTTTTTTGCTCACAGCTTCAGTCTGTCACAGCTTCATGCTGTGACAGAACAGCTCAGGTCTCAGTCAGATAGCAAACAGAAACAAGGAGATAGAAAGCCCAGGATAAGGCATAGTGTGGAGGACACGCCCTCAACTTACTTCCTCAAGTTAGACCCCACATTGTAAAGTTTCTAGCTCCCCCCCAGCCAAGAGCATAGCTGGGAACCACGTCAATACGTGAAGCTCAATGGGTGGGGCACATCATATCCAAACCCAGAAGAGAAAATGACATCCCTCTAAATATTGAAGCTTATAATTAAAAAATTATTTTTTTTTAACTTTCATTTTATGAGGGCTTATTTCAAAGCATCTGGTATTTTTATTTAGAAAGGAAATAAAGTGAGAAGATAAACAAATGCCTTGTTATGAGGTTATCTTGGGATAAAGTGACTCAGTGAATTAGTGTGTTACCCCAAAAATCTTTGTCCCAAATGTATATTCATAAGAAATAAATTATTAAGTAGAAAACCATAGTTTTACAAAAGGTATAGTTTAGAATCAAGAGAATTCTGTGGGGCTGGTAAGATGGCTCAGTGGTTAAGAGCACTGACTGCTCTTCCGAAGGTCCTGAGTTCGGATCCCAGCAACCACATGGTGGCTCACAACCACCCATAATGAGATCTGACGCCCTCTTCTGGTGCGTCTGAAGATAGCTACAGTGAATTAAGCTGGAGTGAGCAGGGTGGAGCCAGCGGGACCGGATCGAGAGGTCCTGAGTTCAGTTCCCAGCAGCCACACATATGATAGCTCATGGCCACTATACAGCTACAGTGTACTCGTACACATAAAATAAATAAATAAATAAATAAATAAATAAATAAGAATTCTGTGAGCCAGAAATCAAAATTCGCAAGGCTGAGCCCTTCTGCCAGGACATCGGCTAGCAGCTGACAGTGGCAATCCATCAAAGATGCATCTGTGAGTGATGACAAGGACTCAGCACTTGCCCAGCTCCACTCTACTGCAGAAGTCTGGGGACTGGCGGGTTCAATCCCTAACTCCACATTTTTAATTTAAAAAAAATCTTTAGTGCATAAAATATCATTACTCTTAAGCAATGTTAAAGGCCTGGGGATGCTGAAGTGTTGAAGGAAAATTGCCATCAACCTTGACTTTTCGTTCAACAAAACTATTTCAAATGAGGGCCTGTGAACTTTTCCTTAAAGGGACATGTAACTTTTATTTTTTTCAATTTTTTTTCTTTTGGGGTTGGTTTGAGACAGGGTTTCTCTGTGCAGTCCTGGCTGTCCTGGAACTCACTCTGAAGACCAGGCTGGCCTCAACTCAGAGATCCGCCTGCCTCTGCCTCCCAAGTGCTGGGATTAAAGGCATGCACCACCACTACCCGGCTCAAATCCTATTTTTAATGATGGTTTTTAAATGCTTTAACCTCCCTTTAGCTCACTACCCACAAGAGGTTGTGGAAAAGAAAGGGTATGGGGGTGGGGGTAGTGGACCTGTTGAGAAAGGTTCTTTGGGGCAACTCTCATCTGTGTTGTCTGGAAATCAGCAGTTCAGTTCACAGGTTAGCAGGCAGCAGCAGCTCGGTCCACTCGCAAACACTTCACAGACACATCAGCAGTCCAGTTTCAGTTGGGTTAGCAACAGCGGTGACAGGACCTAGCAGAGACAGTTAGGCCTCAGCCTCTGCTCGAGTCAGCAGCAGGGACCAGGAGGAACACCAGTAGAAGTTCTCTGCTGTGTCTTTCTCAAGGAAGTGAAGGTTAGGTGAAGACTCAAGACCCACAAGCGTTGCACAGCTAGCTGTACCTGCAAGCCAAGCTATGTCTCCGTCACTCTGCGGGGTCCTATTTATGCCCTCCAAACATCCTATGTCCTCCATGTGCCTTGCCTCAGCACATGCGTCCATTCAGCCCGAGTCTGGGGAAGCAGCAAGAAACTGTAGCCCAGCATCAGTTTTTTGGTGGTTTCTCTCTATTGAGTCCCAACAAATGTAGCTCAACTACGGCAATGCAAGGCAGACCAATACATGAGTGTCATTAGCAAAGAATCCTTCATCACGTGTCCTTTCATGTGCTTGCCTTAACAGAACATCCTCTCTCCTGTGTCTGTGTCAGTGAAAAGTTCCTTCACGAGCCTGCCTTTCATACCCATGTCTACTTTAAGGGAATGTTCCTTCACTTGTTTGCCCTAGCAAAACGCCATGCAACTGACTTCCCAAAGAACCTTAAGTTTCCACTTCAGGTCTCAGTAGTAAGTATCTTGGCCTTCAGAGCTCTGTAGTACTGAGATTTATGTTATATTTGAGAGGAAGCTAGCAATACTCAGTGATTTGAGTGTCTGTTGTGTAAGTACTGTGTACGATTAAGTAGGTTAAAATAATGTGGATCAGAAGAATAGAGATAGACTCTCTAGCTTCCAAACCAACAATATAAACTCATCCCCAGTGGTTCACAACCCCCTCTAACTCCAGTTCCAAGGCATCTGACGCCCTCTTCTGGACTCCTCAGGCAGGTGCCATGCTTAGGGAACATAAAATCATTCAGGCATACATACATACAGAGAAAATAAGATAAGGTTTTTTTTTGTTTTGTTTTTGTTTTTTGTTTTTAAAAGGGAAGAAATAAGTCAAGAAATGAGTCATCTAGAAAACACAACAAATAAGACACAAGTAACAATATCTCAAGAAGTGGAGCAAATCCATTAAATGTCAAACACATTATGTCAAAATAAAACACCACAATGCCCAGATAAATATTGGCACAGAGCTCTCCTAAAGGGCTGTCAACAACAACTGGGTTAGAAGTGACAGAGCTGATATTATTTCTACACTATAGCCAACCGTCAGTTCCTGGGGAAGATTTCTTGTCTTCTGGTTAAATTCACATAAGTCAGTCCCCATTTTTTGATGGTTTGATACACAATTCTAGGATGTTATAATGTGGCAAACATAAGACATGGTCAGTACTGATCATTCTCCATGGAACTTTGAATCTTGATCCTTCTTCCTTGGGTTAGTGATAGGTAGTCCAATGCTCTCTCAGGATGCCAGAGAACAGCACGCCAGGCTGTCTCCTGGGTGACTGCTCGGCGTTCTACGGTAGTGCTGCTTGCTAAGCCAGGATGTTTGGTAGGTTAGGCGTAGTCATTACATTGTCAACCTGGTAGTGTTTTCAGTTTATAGGCAGGTAACTGGGACATAACTCTATTGTAAGTGGAGGAACATCTCTAGTCCCTTCCACAAGCTGGGATAATTAAAAAAGAAACAAGGTGCATTGAAAGAGACTTAAGGTGTTTCAACTCTGGGATTCCAAGACTGAATGTTTCCACACACTTGTGACATCTTTGTGTGCAGAGTTTTTGCCAGCTCTCTGGTACATGAAGGATGCAGGGCCCTGGTTAAGACTGAACACTTGATGGAGAAAAGGGTTGTTTCGACAAGCTAACATCTCCAGCGCAATCCTAGTGTGCATGTTGTTGCTGGGCTGTGCTAAGGAGCCTCATGCAGATGAACAGATCCTGCCATCCTCTAATGGTAATATGGAGATTGGACTGTACAAGGCAGTGGAGGGCCTTTGATTTCTAATATGTTATGAAAGTTTGATCAGAGTGGGAATTTTCTGTCACTGCTGATTACCATCACCTCAGATTAGTATTCACTTACTGTAACTCAGTGTGAAAAGTGCCAACATAAAGATGCACTGTGACGGGATGGAGAAAGATGGCCGAGTGATGCTAAACGCAGCTCCCATGGCTGCCCATCTTCCCAGCTCTTGGGGAAGATTTACTCTACATTTGTCCTGCTCTCCAGCCCTGTTCTGTTCAAAAATACCTTCATTGTAATAGTAGTAATGCTGAAGCCAGGTGTGCTGGAGAGATTGCTCAGTGTCTCGGAGTACTTGTTGTTCTTGCAGAAGACCAGGATTCAGTCTCAAGCGCTCACATGATAGCTCACAACCAACGTCGTCTTCTGACCTCTTCAGGTACCAAGCACACATGTGGTGCACTGCATACATGAGGCAAAACACTCAATACACATAAAATAAACAAATCTTACAAAAAAAATTTAAAAACCTAACAAACACAAAACAGCAATGGTCTACAACAACCATAGGTACACTGCTTATTGTTTGGGCTAAGTTCTTGATGGCTGTTGATTCATTACATCCTCCCTAACACCTCTAATTATCCCATTTTTATGTATGTGAAAACTGAGGTTTAGAGGGGTTGCAGTATGCCTGAGTCCACAAGCCAGTTATGTAGGACCCCAAGTCAGCAGAGGGATTGCATGTGACTATATAAAGCATATATATAGGGTTGTTCCTGCCCTGGAGAAGATTGCTGGTTTTAAAGAATCTTTTGGGCCAGAGACTAGATATAGGGGTGCTAGGTTTGCAGGTGTGAGCTACTGTGTTCAAGTTGGCTCAGTTTCTAGGGGTCTAAACTCAGGTCCTCACGCTTGTGTGGTAAGCTGAGCCATCTCCCCAGCTCTAAACCTTCTTCTCACACCCAAGTTGTAAAAACTCTCTCCAGACATTACCAATAGTCATTCCCGTGGGCCCTAAATTACCATGGGAGAGAACCACTGCCGTGGACCAAGCTGGTCAGCTGACTACTGCACAGTTTATTTAATTTTGGCCTTTGGAATCAGAATTCCTTTACAAGAGCTCTCGTCTGCAGAGATGGGAGTAACCAAGTAACTTGGTCCCAGCTGAGAGTACATCTCCTGAGACCCGAGCTGGATATCTGGGCCTCTGCCAGCCAAGGAATAATGAGAGGCTGCTGAGCCTCCTGCTGGTTGGCTGCACCAGGTCCTTGTCTCTGGGAATGACTGCGAATGTGCAAAGGACTGTATCTGCTTACTGCACTTAGACCAGTGAATTCTGTCCACCAAGAATCTGTTTATGCAGCAGAGAGCATCTCTCCTGGTGATTGGCTTAGGAGCTGAAAACATGGCAGCTTTCTGTCTGTTTACCAGCTGGTATTGAGCAGTGGATCTCAGAGTTGGTGGCCAAGTCAGTAGCAGCAGCCTGGGAAACTCGTTAGAAATGCTTGTGCTCTGGCCCCGCCTCTAACCTACTGGTTTTGAGGTTTGAGGAAGAACCCAGCAGGTAGTAGGCCTGTGATCAGGCCTTCCCCACAGTGAGGATGAGCAGGATGGATATGATGACCCCAGTGGAAAAGACTCTGGTCCACACCCAGCTCTTCTCCCCGCCTTGCACTTAGTACGCTCCTTCTGTGACTTATGAGTTGGACACGTCTCTGACTTTTTTTATCCCTAAAGTTGATTGAAGTTGGTTTTCTTCTTTCCTTATCTGCTTCACAACACGGCTGCATTCGACAGGTGTGGAAAGAAAACTGCATGGGGCAATGTCACCCCAGATGCTCAGAAAAAGTCTATGACTTTTAAAGAATTCATTTTTAGTCTTAATTGTGTGGGGGTCGGTTGGGGGTCGGTGGGTGTGGGTTTGTGGGTGTGAGTGCAAAGCCCACAGGAGCAAAAGAGAATGTCGAACCCCAGGAAGCTGGAGTTATAAGTGGTTGTGTTCCACCTGACATGGGTGGTGGGAACCCAACTCAGGTCCTCTGCAGAGACAGCAAGCCATCTCTCCATCCCCAGGAAGCATTCTAAGCATTTTATCAAGTGTTCTCAGAAATGTTTAAAAGTTCAATACAAATTATCCCAAGGTGTTCTCTTAGTGTCAAGAGCAAGAATTGTGTGTGTGTGTGTGTGTGTGTGTGTGTGTTTAAATAAGATTATCAGTCTACAAAAAATAGCCTGTTCCAATCTCTGTATTCACCATTGTTAATGCATTGCTGGCCTGGCCGCTGCTCTCCCCCAGGGTAGTCTACCAATACGATAGGCATTCCATTAACCTAAGGGTACGTCTCCTAGGGGCCAGGTGTTTGGAATTAGTTGATCATGGTTCTCACATGGCATCACTGCGTTGAGTTAGAGTACTCGATAATCTGTAAGAAAAAAATCAGTTCTTTTATGTTGCACCCCAGAGTGGCAAAGCCTGCATTGGACTCAACACATGGTCCAGAGGAAAATGGCAGGAGAGTGATGTCACTTCCGAATGGAGTATTCTGGGAAAGGAGGAAGGCATAGTGAGTGCTCAGATAGGGTATGGGACAGAAAGGTGACTTTTTATCCACCCAGCTCAAGAGACAAGAAAAGAAGGGGGCAATTTGTAGTTTTCAGTCATCACAAGAGAAGACTTTTAATGTTATCTTGATTCTGACTGAAGTGGAACTCTGCAGTGTCCCTCTCACAGGCCCACGTGACCCCCAGCACTCTGTCCCCAGCTGGTGGCACTGTTTGGAAGGCTGTGGATCTTGAGGAGGCAGGGCCTGGATGGGAAGATCTTTAAAGGTTGTAGCCCAGGCTTGGTTCCCTCTGCCTCGTGAGAAGCAGTGGACATGGAGGCGTGTGCCTCAAATACCACGGACAGAGAGAGGTGCTCTGCCACCAACAGTCTCCACTCAGATAAAATAAGTGGTTTCTGGGCTCTCAGAAACCACAAGCCCAGAGCCTTCTCTCTCCCTTTAAGTTGTTTCAGTCAGGTACTTGCTTACAGGGATGTAGACACTAACTACAAGGGACTCCAATATCATATAACCATTAGAAATAAGCCTCGGCTTTTTCAAATTTCTTCAAGCCTCCATGTGTGCTTCCAGTGTAGAACTGTTGAACACTTTCATCTGGACATAATTTATGGGCTGAACTTTGAATACGACATGGCTGAACATGATGGGTCTGTAAAGTCACCCTTACAAGAATGGACCGGCTGTTGGTTTATCTCGATGAGGAGAATAAAGCATATGAAGGGGAAAAAAAACTCCTTTTAAGTTTTATAATTACAATGTGAAAATTCAGTTCATTTCTTTTATCATAGCAAGTCATTAAAGACTGAAGTAGGCTCCCAGCCTTTTGTTCCAGGAACGGTTCCCCAGAGGCTTAGTGCTCTGTCATCCAAATGGGCCTGATTACAGCAGGGAACCTCTATCTTCAGATTACTGCTCTCTGTCATTAGCATTGTGTTATCTTGCTCTTCAGACTGATTTTTAATTTTTATGCTTGCAATTAGAAATGATTTACAGGGACTTTCATTGCTCGACCTGTCCTGAGTCATTAAATTCACCTAGGTTGAGTAGCCTGATGTGCACCTGAAATGAACCAAATCACAGACATTATCTTACTGGGCTTTTCAGAGGTTTTAGAAATCAAGGAGGGGGCTCCATTCTCCCGCTCAACTCCTGGGTTTAATGGGAAAAAATATTTTTAATTGATAAAAGAGCTAATTAGGCAAGGGTAAGAGGTGCACACTAATTGTGCAGTATATCTTACAGAGCAAGTTTGATCATGGTTTGGAGGATTGGAGGGAACCCAAGTGGAGATGGTTTGCTTGTGGTTTCCCTCTTGCAGTCAAGTCCTTGGAAAGAACCACGTTCATGTTTATTGAGCACCTACTATGTGCCAGAAACAAAGCTGTCCTAATAGTCTTCTTTCTCCTTTCTGGGGTCTGCGTTGTGTTGCTCTAAAGTCAGGAATGGGGAATTCTTCAGGCTAGTTCTGTAGAGACTAGTGCTGTCTTACAGTAAGGGTGAAGGTCTTTCTTCTCTTCCACTGTCAGTCACTCAGGAGGTTGGCTCCTGTTCTCATGCTGCCCCTTGTCTGTTCATTGTGCCTCTTTTGTCTTGCTGGCTTCCTCTGCTTGTTTGTTTCTTCAGTTGGGGCTGGATAGCCTCTCTAGCCCCATCCGCCCATGACTTTCCAGCTCAGGTCTTCACCACAGCCTGTCAACAGTCTCCACTCTTCTCAGCTGGAATTCTCTGCGGGACGGTATTGCTTCTTATTAGTGAGTGGGCTGTCTGCCTTTGAGTCAGGAATATGTCCCCTGTGGCCAGAGAGGACACGGGTTGTGGGCAGAACAAATAGTGTCAGGGAAATGATTATCTGTGTGGTGCATTTTAAGACAAGTGTGATTGGTCACAGCACAGAAGCTGATGGAGGTCAAGTTGTTAGAGATCGGCTGCCAGGTGGCAGAGGCAGGAGTGAGGGGCAAGGTGTAACTAACTTCATTCTCTTGTTTTCTGCCTGGTGTGCTGATTCTGTAACATCTTTGCCTTTTGTTGCACAGATGTGTGAGTGAGGACGTTCAACACTAGGGCTGATTGCTGCTGAATATTACTGGAGACCCTGTGACTGTTGGGGCAATATAAATAATACCACCCGCTATCCAAGTCTGGTGCTTTTTCTGTGTGATTAGAAGCATCAAAACTGTACATGTCACACGCAAATATCAGTGATGAAAGAGAAGACAACTTGTTCCATTTTGAGTTTTGGAAAGAGCCCAAGAATATATGATTGAAAGTTCAACTAAATATTTGAAATGCTTTAACACTAGAATCCACCAGGAGAAGGGACCATTAATCAACCTTTCCCTTACTGCTGAAGGATAGAGACTTATGCTCAACACTACAC
>NW_022196897.1:90869957-90881256 GCF_008632895.1 Mastomys coucha
TGGAGGGGAAACTGGGAATGGAGAAATTTACATGTAAATAAAGAAAATATCTTAAAAAAAAAAAAGAATTCTACAGAAAACCCTAGAAAGTAAGGAACTATAGGATTTGTTTTTGTTTTGTTTTTTTTTCAGCATCCATCTCCTCCATTTGGTAAAACCACACCCAGTTATTGGTAATCAATACCTTTTCTCCTCATGTGAGCCTAACAGACTGTCAATTCACTACCAGCCAGACCTATCAGGTGTTACACCCATCTGCCTGACCTCCCTGATTGGACCAAAGATGGACACATGACTAAAGACAGGCAAATGAGAACTGATACTCAGAAATGGGCAGGCTGGGGCTCTACTTTCTTGGGGGGTATTGTGAAGCTAGAAAGACTTGAGTGACCGCTGTTGAGGCTCCTGCTTGTTTCAGCAGGAAGCCACCAGAATCAAAGGGATGGATAGTTAGAGAGGAATCGGGGCAGAGCTAAATTCTGAGAACATCGCTTCAATCCTTCGAGGTCTTGGCACTGCACTTGGCACTGGCATCCTGTACCGGAGCCAGAGGCCTCCCCTTTCTTCTTCATTTCTCCAGCTCTGTGACTATACTGTGAATACATCGTAGACCTCACAGCTGACTTGTGTCTTTCTCATGTTAATCTCTGGAGACGGCTTGGAACGTGCGCTCCATCTTCATCAAAGCCACTTAATTGACTTATAGAGGATCATACGCAGTTTGCTCACCAGGACAAATGGCCACCTGTGTGTTTGCTGCCACAGGAAGTCCCCTCTGTCACTGCATATCCAATCGTCTTCTCTCAACTACATCTGTAACCAGTACTTATGCGTGTGCCCCCTCCCAGCCTCCCTTTTCTGCAGGCCCACTTACCCTTACCCTGGTCAGTGACTCTGCAGTTTCTCCCATTTTCAAATGGCGTTTCATGACCAGCCCCACCACGTTCTTCGGCATCAGATACGCTGTTTCTAATGAGGCAGCCTGGAGGCGTGGCCTCTCCAGCTGAACAGACTTTAGTGCAGTTTGGTGCCATCAATAACGAGTGATGTAACTAACCCATGTGCAGCCTCAGTTTTCTCATCTACACATTGGAGAAGTCGTGGGCTTCCTTCACCTCACCTCCACCCCAAACAGGCCCAGCAGGAGATTCAGATACTCTTGGCTTTGAGATTTGGCAATGGTACCCTTTTCTCAAGTCCATTTGCATCTACTATTCTGCTTCAAGACCAAGTGCTCCTGAGGGGTGGTGTTCAGGGAAATGTTTTGAACAGCTAGCAACCATGTACATGCATGCAGTCAATATGGATTTCACTAATAACAAAAGACACTTGGCACACGATTTGCAAATGGTAATGAAACCTACAATCCTGTTTATTGTAAATTCCATACAGCTAATTGGTTCTCAGAGAACATTGTTAGGAATTTGGGCTCACTTCTTCTATCCTTAGCCAGCCTTCAGCTGCAGCTGACACACGATTCACTTCTGGCACGCAATGCTACTTGGCATTTGTGTTTGTGTTGATGAACGAAAACCGTGTTGTGGGCTTTAAAAGTAAGTTTTTAAGGGCCAGAATGATAGCCCAGTTGGTCAAGTGCTTGCTTCAGAAGCATGAAGACCTGAGCTCTCTCCTCAAAACCTGTGGGAAAAGAGCCAAGTGTGGTGACACACCCTGGGGAAGCATAGACTTCCTGGCCAGCCGGCCCTTCTTTAAAAAAAAAAAAAATTATTTTATTTGTATCAGTGTCTTACCTTCATGTATGTCTGTGCATCATGTGCATTCCTGATGCCTGCAGAAATTAAAAGAGGGCATTGGATCCCCTGGGATTAGAGTTACAGAGAGTTGCAACTTGCAAAATGGGTGCTAGGAATTGAACTTGGGTGCTCTGCAAGAACAGCTAGTGTTTTTAACAACTGAACTGCCTCTCCAGCCCTAGCCTATCTTAATTCTCAAGTTCCAGGCTACTGAGAGACCTGCTAACAACAACAGAAGGTGGAAAGCACCTGAGGAGGGACAGCTGATGTTATCAGGTGCTCTTCTGGCCTCCGCAGGGACCCCTGTACATACACAGATACACACACATACACACATAATGGGACCACTGGAGGACAATAGCTTCTATTTAATACCATCCATGCTACAGACACGATATGCATTTGAATCTAATCTGCATTTTAAGCATGGTCTTTGGTCTTCAGCTGAGAGATCAACAAGCCATGACACGTTAATCAACTCTGACCTGTGGCTGTTTTTGCAGGTTAAGTTCATTGCATGCCTTCTCACTTAGGCATGGCTGAGCAGTTGTGACAGAGCCACAGAGTCCGCAACATTCACTCCCTGGTCTTCTATAGAAAATGCCTGCTGCTTCGGTCTCAGTCGCTATAATCAGTAAAACGATAAGTTAGCTGATAAAACAAAAGCACTCAACTGTAATGTTTGCTTATCTCAGTCCTGGTATTAGTTACCTCCATCACCGCTAAGTTCAAGTACTGACTTGTGAAATGAAGGGCTGGAAAGAGCTTTGCAACATATAACAGCCTCACTGTGCAAGTGCAATAAACCTAAATCAATGCAGAGTATAGATTTACAATGTGGTAAAGGCAGGGGCTGGAGAGACGGCTCAGTGGTGATGAGCATTGGATGCTCCTGCAGAAGCAGAGAGAACAGACTCAATCTTAGTTCAATTCCCAGCACCCTTACTGTAACTGCGGGCTTTTTCATTCATGCCTAAGTTCTGAAAATAACAACTCTGAGATTGAATTATTTCTGAATAAATGGCTAGGTCATAAGCTTTGGTTTGTTCCCACTAGCCCATAACTCAATTAACCAGTGTATTCTATTCTGTGCGCACCACATGGCTGGTTACTTCTCCTCAATTTCATGTGACCAACTCCATCAGCATTCAGGGTGAATCTCTTCCTGTACCTGACTCTATACCAGAAACCTCTTTCTCTGCAGGAACTCCTACATTCTATTTCCTGCCTCAGCTCATTGGCCAACCAGCTTTTTATTGACAGGTGATGCTTCCACGCAGTACACCAGAGATTCTCTCTGCATTTCCCCCTTCTAGTCCAATAAAAGGCTCTTTTTTCTTAACATAATAAACTATATACAGTAATAAAAATTATGAAAACTGTCAGCTAAGATTACATTCGTAATGTCCAGTCCATATGCATTTGGCAACCTTGGAGAAAGTATTTTACTATCTATCCCATCTTGGTGAATTCAGGGTTCTGTACCTAAATGAATTTCTATCATAACTTGCATTACCAGCCTAAAACATCTTCTTAAACTTAAAAAAAACATTTTCTTAAGTCCTAAACAACTCAAACATATGTTAGACTATAACTATCTAGTTTTCAACCCCATCGGAGACCAGAGAAGAAATAAATTACCTGTAGGAAGTGCAGGCAAGCAGCTCCCAAAACTACAGAAATGATAGAGGAAGCTGGAGGCCTGGACAGCCCTTGTCCCCCAATTTCCCTGTGTTACTGGAGCATCATCTTTAGCCCACTGGCACAGAATGTCTGACAGACTTTTTGTGAAGCAGGAAGTATGAAGGAATGCCTAACTCTGTCTTGGTAAAGCTTGGCAGCACACCGTCAGCAGTTGAAGCGAGGGCTCAGTGGCTAGCTTGCCATTTTGAAGCAAACTCTATCTGGAGAGGTTCTTCAATGCCCATTATCTTCTTTGAAGTAGAATGGGGGTGCTGCCAGGAGCAGGCCTAAGTGTCAAAAACAAGAAGCCTTTTAATGATCAAACATCTTTAAATGCCATATTCTGTGGATCTCTGAGGTTTTTGAAGACTATCTATCTATAGTCTATCTGAATAGGCAAGTGTTGTTTGTTTTTGGCTATTTATTCAACCTATTCTATTTATTTATTCAACTGTTCAACTTTGGAAACATATTTGTGTAATAAACTAGACTAGAATCTAACATGACCTTAAGTTTGGTTGATTAACTATTAACTTGAATTCCTTAATTATCCTAAACAGTTTGCAATAGCAGCTTTCAAAGATGAATTGCATAGGTTCAATACCTTCAACAAGTATTGAAATATAATATATGTATGGCATATGCAGTGGGCACAGTTCAGTTAAAGATGTTTCTCTATTCTCTGTTCCAACAGGCAAAAAGCATTCTGTTTTTCTTTATAATTAATTTGGATTGTGCAACTAAACTGTAATGTAAATTTCTGTCTCTGCCAATGGAAAGGATGGCATGATAAGTCTTGAGGATTCTGTAGCCAACAAGATTTATTTGCTCTGTATAGCTAAAGCTCTGGCTGGAGTCAGAGCTGTGCCCATATGGGGGGATCAGCATGTATTTTACCTGTTTTTTTTCTTGATTATGTTCTTCTTGTCTGTCTGCAGTCAAGATCTTCAGGGGGTAATCCCCTGTCAAAACTGATTTTTATTAATTTTATAGAATACTTAGTTTTCTTCTCCTGTTGAAGTAAGAGCATACTCTCTTCCCCAGAGCAACGTGTTTCCTGCCTTCCATTCTGAGGTTATCACATTTATATTGATCACAACAAAATTCAGCAGCCATTTCTAAAATCCAGTGCTTTTCAGCAGCTATGCTAGGTCTCACTGGCATTTAAAAAAAATTAAAAGTCAATAAAGCATTATTTTAAAAAATTGTTGGGAGATTCCATATCCCCCTTCTGTTTGTTCTATGAGCATTTCCTTTAAATTCCTGTTAGATCTCTTTACAATTGCTTGACCTTTAGGACTATAAGTTATAGCTGTAACAGTTTATGTGTCATAATGTCTAAAAATGATTGTTCTATTCTAAATGAAGCATATGCTGAAACATTATCAGTTTCAATCATAAAGACATCTCCAGTAGCCACTATCTCTAATAAATGTGCATTTTCAGAATCATCCTTTTCAGAACTTAAGGCAGAAGCCCCTTGGAATTCTGAACATGTATCAGTTGTATGATGTATCAACACATGTACATATTTAAACATTTAAAACTCTATAAAAAGAAATATATAAGCTACTGTATAGCATTTCTCTAAGGTAGCATCATTAAGCAGAATCTGGATTTTTAATTCAGCATATTGCACCTCTGTGGCTTGCCATTTGAATTCCTCAAGCCTTTGTGAATTTTTCTCTTCTGGAACTACCTTTTGTGGTTGTTACCGTGGATTCCAGATTGAGTTCTTCTGAAGGTTCTTTACTCTGGTTTAAAGAACCCTCTAACCTCTGTTCTATGGCCTCCAATCTAGCACTTACTTTTTTAGTCTTTTCCTTCTCTAAGTCTGCTTTATTCTGATCTCTCTTTAAAAGGATATATAAAATTGCAATAATTACTGAAAAAAACAATTATTTGTATGCTGGTAAACAAAAAAAAAATCATATGGGGTCCAGATGCACTGTGTTTTTGTGTTTTCCAATTTAACACAGAAAATGTTTCCTTTTAATCTCTAAAGGACTCTCTTAAGGACTTCACTTTATATTTAAAGTAAATATTTCTTCCTATAACTTTTTTATACCCAGTTTCTTTTCTCCTTTGTTTTCAAACTTAATACCTCACAGGTTCAGAGGTTTGGGCTCCAGTCTCACTGCAACTCCAGGAGAATGTGCAGGCTCCACATGTCTATGGTGGCTAACTCTGCCCCCTTAACCCGGTATAACAGACTGGTTGCTCTTGGTTCCACCCCATCCCACTGGGTCCCTTTTTCTGGGCAGTTGTAGGAGTTTCCTGCATGGACCCGATTGACCACTCTCTTTAACACACTTTTTGACCCTTTGTCTGGAACTATGCTATGCTTGGGAAAGTCACAGCTACTGTGGCCTCCCGCTCTGGTCTGAGAGAGACCACAGGGCAGCTTGGCACCTGCCACCGGGGTTAGCTCATGGGCCTCCTCCCGCTCTCTTTAAAGGCTTTAGCTTCGCTTCTGCCCAGATAGGAAGCTTTTCTGAAACACATTTGTTTGAGCTTGGATTCTATGCCCGATGGTAGATGCCATTTGTAACTGCAAGATTTTCCACCCGCACCCAAGTTCCTGAAATAAAGACTCTCGAAACTGAATTATTTTTGAATATAAACAACTAAGCCATAAGCTTTGGTTTCTTCTCACTAGCTCATAACGCCTGTTTATTCTATTCTATGAGTGCCACATGGATGGCCACCTCTTCCCAGTTTCATTTGACCATTTCCATCAACATTCAGGGTGAATCTCTTCCTGTACCTACTCTATCCCAGAAACCTCTCTCCCTTCAGGAACTCCTACACTCTATTTCCTGCAGCTCATTGACCAATCAGCTTTTTATTGACAGGTGATGTTTCTACTCAGTACACAAGAGATTCTCTCTGCACCTTACAGCAACTTACAGCTAATTGTAACACCAGGGGGATCTAACGCCCTCTACTGAACTCAGTGGGCATCAGACATGCATGTGATACATGTACATACATGCAGGCAAAATACCTAAACACATAAAATAAAGATAAGTAAATCTTTTCTAAGTAGTAGGAAAACAGGAATAGTGAGATTTGAGTGTTTAAGACTGCCATTTATTTCATTTTATGTGTATGTAATCTAGTTTTTAGTAGTCATATTTAATCACAAGTTGGTTAACGTTCTGAAAATATAATAGGTCTTATGAGTTCAGATTTTCTGAGGGGAAATAGGAACCATTTCTCTACTGCAGGTTGGATAGACAAAGGCATAGTTGTTGATTCAGTTGGAGACGGAATGGCAGCAGGGTTTGGGAGGCCAAAGAGAGGCGAAGAGCCAAGGAGCTGAATAGAAGATCTCTTGAAAGAGAAGTCTAGTAGAGGAGTCTCCACCCAGACTCTGAGCAGAGACAGCAGAGGGGGACTCCAGGCTGCCCTTGCTTTAGCCTAGCACCTTCAGGTCTCTGTCCTAGTGTAAATAAGCCATCCTAGCACTTGGAAGAGAGAGGCTGGAGGATTGTGAGTTTGAGGCCAGCCTGGACTCTGTGAAGAATTCTAGGGTGACCTTAGTATATAGTGGTGCCCTGTCCAGAAAACAAAGAGGAGGAGGAGAAGGAGGAGGAGGAGGAGGAGGAGGAGGAGGAGGAGGAGGAGGAGGAGAAGGAGGAGGAAGAAGAAGAGAGAAGGAGGAGGAGGAAGGGGAAGAGGAGGAGGAAGAAGCTGCAGCAAAGCTGAAAGGCCTCTACATACATCTGCTTTGCTAAAGGACCCTCTAACAGATGGGACTCAGTCAACTAACTATGAACACTTCCTTACTCACAGTGTAGCCAGCAAAGAAAGGGACTCTGTTGCGGTGGGTGGTGATGCTGGACATCCATCCATTGCTCCAGCGTATCATTGTGTGGCTGTCAAAGCTACACTGGGTAGAAAAATAACATTGGTTCATCACAGGGTGATTTTGAATCTGAAGCACAGTTTCAATAAACTAAATATCCAGTGAGGACACTGGCTTCCAGCTCTTGAGTCTCACTGATAATCAGTGGAGTGTGAAGCCTGCATCTCATTCAGCTTTTCTTAGCTAACTGCTCACCCCTAAATGTGATTAAAAGCAGTGTTTGGTTTTTGCATCTGGTTCTTTCTTTTTTCTTTTCACACCCTCTGCCTCACTCCTGCATCTGTGGACAGTTTGTGACTTTATTGATCCTGGATGCTCTCATCTGTAGACTTGGTTAGGACACTGGGGTGATGTGACCCTGTTGTACATGGTCTCATTTTTCAGCAGGCTAGTCTGAACTTGTTCTCATGGTAAAGGGAGGATCTATGAGGCAAGCAGGTTCATAGAGCCTCTCAGGATCCAGCTTTGGGATTTTTTACAGTATTCCTTCCACTATCCCTCTGCTCAAAGTAATTTATAAGGCCTGGGATGGCTATTCTTAGTCGTCATTTGACTATATGTGATGGTTTGCATATGCTTGAGCCAGGAATGGCACTATTAGGAGGTGTGGCCTTATTAGAGTAGGTGTGTCACTGTGAGTGTGGGTTTAAATACCCTAGTCCTAGCTGCCTGGAAGTCAGTCTTGTCCTAGCAGGCTTCAGATGAAGATGTAGAACTCTCAGCTCCTCCTGAACTATGCCTGCCTGGACACTGCCATGCTCCCACGTTGGTGATAATGGACTGAACCTCTGATCCTGTAAGCCAGCCTCAATTGAATGCTGTCCTTATAAGGGTTGCCTTGGTCATGGTGTCTGTTCACAGCAGTAAAACCCTAACTAAAACACTATACCTGGAATTAACTAAAACTGAAGCAGCTGGGTACACTTGTGAGTAATTTTTTCCTTAATTAAAGTATTTGAGGTGGGAAGACCAAATATTAATCAGGATCTTTTGAGACAGGAATATCTGTCCTTAATCTGGGCCACACCTTCTGCTGGTATATAAGGGATTTGAAAGAAAAACCTTCCTCTCCTTGTTAGTTTTCTCTCATTCTCGTTAGCAAGTCCTCCACTGGTATTAGAACCTACTTCTTCGGGATTCTAGCATACATTAAAGACCAGCTGAGATATCCAGCTGCATATCAAATCAGTTGAATACTGACCAACTACTGGATTCTTAGGCCTTCCATCAGTAGATAGCCATTGTTGGATGAGGCTGGACCACAGCCTATAAGCCATTCTAATAAATCATATATATTTTTTCTATTAATTCATTCCTTATATTCAATATATACACACATATATGTACACACACACACACACACACACACGCACACACATGTTCTATCATTTCTGTTTCTGTAGAAAGCCCTGAATAATACAAGGCCTGCCCAAAGTTAGGGAGATGGAGAATGAGAAATTATGAGTCAAGGGACATGAATGTAAGAGGCTATTAATCATCACCGTTAATGAATCATCCTCTACAAAACCACCTGTTTTCGAACACAGATAACTCCAGACAATCCTCCCATGACCCCAGTTTTCTCTATTAACCTGCCTCCCTCCATTTCTCCATGCTTCACTGGCCATTGGGATCTTTAGGGTCTGTTTCCTTTGAAGTTATAAATTTGACTTCTTTTCTTACCAAGTCTTGCTGAAGATGAACTATCCAGGGAAGGTCGCTGTTAGAATAACTCAGAGGAGTATGCATTTGGAATCTAATTATCCCAAGGGCGTGTGACTTATTGTGTTATCGTTTCCAGGAGCGCCCCTCCTCCTCTGAGTCTCTTCTATGCTCCTTGGAAATCACAGTCTTCTGGTTTTCCTCCCACTCCCTGGTCCTTATCGTTTCATTCTCCCTGCAACGCCCAACTTTGCCCACCTGCAAAGGTTTGACTCTTTCCATCAGCAGAACCAATCTCCACCTTCAAAAGGCAAAGTTTTATAGAGATGTAGCATAGATTTCCTACAGCAAGGAGGGACCCAAAAGTAGGATGCAAGCTTGATGCGGGGGTTGAGTGTGTTATCTATTTGGGAGGTGATTTTGAACACACCTGGAGAGAAGCAGACAGGTAAAATAGGGAAATGAGTGATGCCAGGGCACAGTCTGTTGGTGAGACAGTCACCACTGGGGGCACCAGGGCAGCAGCCCCAACGGGATCCTCTGAGCTGGTATGGAGCACATTTCTCTTGTCCCTTGAGAAGCCAGGGAAGCAGTGATAGTTATTCAGTCACCTCATCCATCACGGATGAGGACAATTAGCCTGCCATTTCCAATTTAGACCAGGCTCATTCTGAGGAAAAACCCTCAGACGGTGTCTTAGATAATTTCTTTGGCATAACAAAATATCTGAAGCTGAGAATTTGTAAAGAAAAGCAGCCCACATTTCTCATGTTTCTGGTAGCTGAAGTATCTGAACAATATGGTTTCTGGCATGTGGTGAGCTTCCTCCCACCTTGGCTGCATCACAATGTTGTCAAAAAAAATAAATAAATAAAATAAAATGGAAAGGGAAATAGCCAAGCAGCGGCGTGAAGAAGAGAGCATATGATGAGCCAGGAAACCAGAGATGGGAGGAGCAGTGCTCCCTATACCTCTGGCTCTTCTCTCGTTGGTTCTCCTCCTGGGTGTGTAGAAGCCACCTTAAAGGTGACACATCTGAAGCCAGCTGATCACCTTTTCTTTCCTACCCCAGGCTGTCTTATTTGCAGTCCTTGGTTCAGGTAGGGCTCTACCAGCTAGAGACTGCAGAGAGGTAGGTTCAGAGCGCTGTGGTCTCTTAACTCTGGGGTCAGACACATGACTTAGGCCTGGCCAATCAGAGTACTTCACTGTCTGCTGACTTGGTTCCCAGTCGTTAAGACAGCTGGCTTCAAGACAGCAGGGTTATGTGGCTTTTGTGTCTGTGACCTAGCTATAGCTCTGGGCATTTAGTGACTTTCTGTTGAATAAATGAACATTGAACATAAAATATTACTTGACAGGGCTGAATACTGGATATTCAAATAATTCATGTACTGAGTATTTTAAAAATATTTAATCATCTGAATGCATTAAAAATGTTTCCCGAATGTTTTTCTGAAAAATTGCTACTTTCACCATTAACAAGATTTCTGAGCCAACCAGCTCGGCACAGGTAGACGTAGTAATCCCCTCCAAACCCAGCCTTGGGAGACTTACCATATTTGTATAGATGTAGAATAGGCTCTGGTCTGTCTTGTTTTGCCATGAGCCTTTTTAAGGGAATCCAGGGAGGGGCGTTTGCTAATTACATTCAGTTATTCCTTATTCCTTCTGGTCCTGAGTGGACTCCAGAGATAATGGGCCTGACATCATAGAAAGTCGTACTATGCTTGCACAATCCCTATCTTTCCTCTCTTCACTCTGCCTCTCTGATGGATTTGAAAGGCATTTGAGCCTGGCTGCCCAGCTAAAGAATTCACTCTGCTCATGCGGTGCTGTCTCCTCAGACTCCCTTAGCTTTACATATGTACTCTGCAGGCCATTCTCCGAACCCTCAGCCCACCCTACCCAACCTACCCTTCCCTGTGGAGCTAGTGCCCTCTGGCCTTCTGGCCTTTAAAGGAACAAAGTTATTCAGTCATTATATTATATTATATCATGTCTTTGATTTGCTTTTTCATGGACTCAAGCTCACGTATGTAAACTAATTTCTTCAAATCTCTCTTCACCCAATTCTTTCTTTTTCCCTCAAAAATAGTTTTATGACTTCACTAATGTAACATGTTCATTTTCAAAAACTAAATAAAGTTTAGAAAAGGCTAAGGAGAAAAGTTATTTTTCGTCTTTAAGCTAGATCTTGTGGGAAGAGGGAACCTCAACTGAGAAATTTATCTCTATCAGATTAATTAGCCTGGGGCAAGTCTTTGGGTTTTGTTTTCATTTTTTGTTTTTTGTTTTTTGTTTTTGTTTTTTTTTTTTAATTAATGAT
>NW_022196897.1:90881490-90918570 GCF_008632895.1 Mastomys coucha
AAAAAAAAGAAAAAGAAAAAGGCCAACTGAGCAAGCTGTGAGGAAAACCGAGTCAACCGCGACCTTTGCTTCAGCTTCTGCTTCCAAGTCCTTTCTTGAGTCTCTGCCCTGCCTTCCTTTCATGTTTACTATAAACTGTAAGCAGAAATAAACCCTTTTCTCCACAGGCTGCTTTCAGCCATGGTCCATGGTGTTTATTACATTAGCAGAAAACCAACTAGAACGTTGTTACTAAGGCCACGCAGACTGCCTTCATCAAGCAGCGGTCCATATATTTGCTATTCACATCTTGGTCTATTTCGCAATAAAAGGAAGTTTTTCTTTAAAATACCTCCACAGACATAGAACTTGCTTAAAGAAAGGCGTACTGTGGGAACTTAAAAAAAAAATCAAAAGCAACTCTTATTTATGTGTGTCTCTATGTTCACAGGTGTGCATATACAGATATGTTCATTTGCATATGCATGTGTCTAGGCATGTGCTCATAGGCATGTGTGTATTTGCGTGTGTGTGTGTGTGTGTGTGTGTGTGTGTGTGTGTGTGTGTGTGTATGCATGTGGAGGGCAGCAGCCAACACCAGGTGTCTCCTTTAATCACTCTTCAACATTTTAAGACAAGGGCTTTGTCTCAGCCTAGCACTCACAGATCTGCCTAGTGGCCAGCAAGCCCCAGGGCTCCTCTTGTTTTAACCACTCGGTACTGGAGTTACAGATAGCCATCATGGCCCCAGCGTTTTCATGTGGTTCTGAAGATCTGAACTCACCTTCTCATGCTTATACAGCAAGCATTTGACTGACTGAGCCATCTCCCCAGTGCCCCCAAAATCTTTCTATAGGTTCCATCTCTCCTCTGCCTTCTTCAGTTCTGCCCTTTCTAGATAAGAAATCTTCTGAGAGTTTCTGGCATGCAGGAGATTCTAAACATTTTCGTATTCTAAGTCTTTTCTGCCAGGTGGTGATTTAAAATAGACTTGGAAACTGCTGTGCCTTCCGCACTTGTTCGTGCCTGATTGCCAGGGCAGCACCTTAGTGACCTGCCTCAATCCTGTGGCAAGGGAGGCATTACCCAGACATGTGTGAACGTCTGCGCTCACTCTTCTCAGGGGGCCCAGGACAATCACCAGATCCCTGGCCCACTTTATCTTGAGGACTCCAGCCACTTTCTAATCATAGCTCAGAGATACAGTCTCTGAAGCATCCCTTGTGGGGCAGCTCCAGCAAAGGCAGTGAGCATGATGGTTGCAGTGGCGTCGGTTGGCACTTTGAGTACAAGATTCTCGGGACCACACTTTGCCGCTAGAGCTGTATTTAATAGCAGATTCTGCTTCTTGGTATCTGAAAAATCAGGTTGCTGTCTTCCTCGTTTACCCTAGTGGATGGTGCTTCCCTGTTAATTGAGCATCATGTCATGGTCTTCCTGTTTTCACTCAAAATGTTTTAATGAATTTGTCTCACTCTTTCAATTTTTTTTTTAAAAAAGAAGAAATTGATTCAATTCCTTAATCTTCTGAACACAGATTTGAATTTTCTTTTGCTTTTGCTTGTTATATATTGTGCCTCCAGAGACATGTTGGATTATCTTGTCATTTTGACACTGATTTACCAGAATGAACTTCCTGTGAGAATTCGGTTGCAGAGAAATGGTTCTGCCTCAGAGCAGATAATTTCCATTATTTTGATTTTTCCCAGTCCAGGACCTTATTGAATGCACACTAAAAACAGCAGTCTGCAGCCAACTGGGTCTGCACGTATTCCTTCCTAATGCAAACGATTGCTCACTTGTTTGGAGCTGGGCAACTTAGCTTAGAAATATCATTTTTATTTTTTATATTGGTATATTGCTGAGCACCCAGATAAACATAGCACGGACCAAAGGCTTATTTAGATATTTGCTCAATCTTGCATCTAGCTAGACTTTAGTTTTGAGAAATTTTTCTTGTTATGTCCGAGATCCATTTTTCCTGTAAATAGAGCCAAAATGTGCTCAAAAGCAACATGAAGCTAATCAAAGAAAAAAAAAAACAGTGCACTTGAGGTCGTGGTTGCTTAAAATACGAGGCTGTCAGAAAGCATTCTGGTCCATTTTCATCTTCACTGCCTCCCATCCCTTTTGGAAGCAAAACAGCTTCCATACATTTCAAACAAGTGTATTTATCCACATGGTCATTTCCCCTAGCTGTGGAATAATGTTCTGGAAGAACTTGACCACACTAGACAATGGCATAAGAGCCTAGGTGCAGCCAAGCAGAACGATGCAGGTCTACCAAGTCACACACCTGTACGATGAAGACCGGGTGGGGGACATGTGCTCTTCCAAGGAAGATGGCTAGCCAAGAAAACCCCAGACCTCCTGCCTTGAATCTCCCTGGAAGCCACACTTTGCTCTCTCCCATTTCCACTCATCAAATCTGTGCTCCCCTACCCTGCCTCTGTTTCCATCCCTCCTGCGCCAGCCCATTCCTGGAGTGAAGGTCTTGAGTTACAAACATGATTGCACTGCTGCTTTCCTTCCATAGGACAATCCCATTCCAACAGGATACAGTCCAGTGTATTCTTTTTTTTATTATTATTATTACTATTGGATATTTTCTTTATTTACATCTCAAATGTTATCCCCTTTCCCAGTTTTCCTCCCTCCTAGAAACCCCCTATCCCATCCTCCCTCCCCCTGCTTCTATGAGGATGCTCCTCCACCCACCCACCCACTCTCACCTCCCTGCCCTTGATTCCCCTACACTGGGGCATCTATCTCGAGCCTTCATAGGACCAAAGACCTCTCCTCCCATTGATGCATGACAAGGCCATCCTCTGCTACATGTGCAGCCAGAGCCATGTGTACTCCTTTGTTGATGGCTTAGTCCCTGGGAGCTCTGGGAGGTCTGGTTGGTTGATATTGTTGTTCTTCCTATGGGGTTGCAAACCCCTTCAACTCCTTCAGTCCTTTCTCTAACTCCTCTATTGGGGACCCAGAGCTCAGTCTGATGGAGGGTCCATCCTCCCTCACCCAGTTCACCCATCACCGTTCTCTACCCTACCTCACAGTCCAGCTCCACCTACCTCTTTTTGGTACCTCAAAAGCTCTACACTCTGCTTGCCAGGACCCTTTATTGAGCAACAGCTGAATATATTACTGTCTTGCAGAGCACACTCTTGATTTGTAATGGAGTATGTATCATTCTTTGATTCTTGTAGGACCCACCAGAGAAGAAAACCTGCTTGTTTGTTTGTTTTATTTTGTTGTTGTTATTATTTTTCTAACCAGGGAATGATTTAATTGGTAAAACTTGAGCAGTCAAGCTTAGCCATCAACTTTTAATATCTCAAATTGGTTATGCTTGAGTCTTTGCCACTAAGAATCCGAGCCGGACCTCCTGAGTATATTCACGTTACATCAGTACAGTAAATATTAATTAAAATCTATTATGTTTATTATGCAATTTACGTTAGTTTAAACTCTGCCTCGGTAGCTGGTCCCATTGTCTTTTGTCTTTGAGTTTGTGCAAGGCCCTGGGTTGAGTTCCCAGGATCACCATAACAAAACAACAGCCAACAAATGAAAACAAAGGGGCTTTTAAGAGGTGCGGCTGTGCAGAACTTTAGTCCCAGCACTTGGGAGGAAGAGGCAGGTGGATGTCTATGAGTTCAGGGTATATGTGGAGAGTTCTAGGCCGTCCAAGTCTCACTATGACAAATTACTGGGCATGGCTAACATAGGGTTAGGTTAACACAGACTACTAGCAGTCCTGGGCTTTGTAGACTCCAATCACTCTGTGATAACAAGATCCACACATGCTTGATAGAAAACTAATTCTTCTGCAGAACCATGAGTAGGACATTCTCCAGTGCTAACTTCTTAGTGTCTGGAGTCTGACAGTCCTGCAGATCCCACAGGAGGGCCCCTGAGGACTCAGCCCTGCATGGACTCCCACTACCTAACCTGTGTTTAGTTGAGGGAGTGTAGCGATGGGCTTCCTGCCATCTTCCTGCCCTGGCACTCCAGGTGACTGACCATAGGCTATAGCCTGTTCTCTGTAAATTACAGCTAGTGACATAAATAGCTGCACTCCTCTGAAGAGTTTAGCAGTGGCATCTGCCTGAGGACCTCCCACTACCTGACAGGTACAGTGGTCTGAAGACTGTGTCCTGGGACAAACCAGAAGCCATTTAGGCAGGGCCTTCTATTGGGAGCTCAGGCAGAACCTAGCTATGAGTTCATTGAAGGAGATGGGAACTTGGAGGACAGGGGAGCAAGGGAGAATGAACGCAGTTGCCTGGCCAAGCCCAAGTCTGGGCAGAAGGGTGTGATGTACTTATCTGTCTCTGAGCAATGAATGCCTTAGGGGCTCCTTGGGCCTCAAACCTGAGCAAGAGCTGAGTCATGGGGGTTTGGGGGTGGAGAATGGGAGGTTTGCGTGGAGAGACGTGGTGAGTAGCCCCACTGAAAAGTGTGGAGTAAAGGTTCTAGAGCCTTTCTATCTGAGCCTTTGAACCATTTGTCTCCTTGTCTGGACTGTTTCCTCATTTGAATGTGTTGCTCTGGAGGAGAAACTGGTTTGTTCAGTCTCCTGCAGCTTGCAAGGCTGCCTGGAACCCTTCTTGCGGAGGTCTGGCAGGATGTGCGGGATCTACATGATTCTGGGTTTCTGCAGAGATATCCTGGTTTGTGTCAGGGTTGAGAGCCCATGTGCTAGATGATCCATCCCCAGAGGCTCTTTCTCAGCTGAAGCATTCCATTGTCTAAAATTTACTGAGTCAGGCATAGGAACGCACGGAAGATTAGCATTCAGCTCCCGTGACTCATACATTTCCGGTTGTGTGTTACATACCAGGAAGTCATCAGCTGCAAATGAGTTTCTGAAAAGCTGTGTCTCTGGGTCACCAAGACATAGTCTCTTCCCATGTTTGATAATCACTTCAACTTGACTATTATAGACTGGGGGCTTGAAGGACAAAACCTGCCTAATACCTCCCAGTAGCCTGAATCTGTTTGGCGTTGGACCGGCACTTGTTTTCCAGTTCCACACAGACTAACCACAGTGTATTACTCTCAGCCAACCCCAACCCTCTGTGCTCTGTGTTACCTGCCCGAACCAGATTCCATTAAGCACAGAGCCTAGAGTTTCTCCCCGGAAGCATTTGGATATGTAGGTCTGGAGCTCAGAAGACAGGTTTGGCTGGAGATAGGAGCTAAGAGAGGCAGGGAACATTAGGCAACGATTCGATTCGTATCGCTTCTTAGACACTCACTCCAAGTCTCCATCCAGCCTCCTTAGCACCTGACTCACTTTTCCTTCCTCACCCACACCAAGCATTCCCACCATCCCCTTCTGCCAGTGGACTCATCAGCCCCTTGCTGAAACCTGGAAACTGCTATTTTAAACACCTTCTCCTTCAGTCTGCCGCGAGACTTTTGCAAAAAAATAAATAAATAAATAAAAAGTAAGAAATAAAAAGAAAGAAAGAAAAGAGGGGGAAAAAAACCTCTTGAGTTCATCAGACTGTTTTCCATCTCTTGTGTGGCCACTCTGGTTCAAGCCACCAACATCTTCCCCAGGAGGGTAGACTTCCTTGGTTCCTCTCTCTGCAGACATAATTGCCTTCCATGTCTACAGCTGCCCCATTCGAAACCATTGATCATTTCACGGAACAACCCCCATCTTGCCTCTCCCTTGCATGTGTGCACTGCTTTTCCACTGCCTGGAATAAAGGCCAAGCGCAGTCACAAAGCCCGTCACAGTCTGCAGTCTGGCCCCTGCCTCCTCTGCAGCCTATGCTCCCCTGATGGGAACTTCTGCTGGCTCAATAGCCTTTCCCTCTGGCCTCTGATACTTGTGTTTTCTGCAAGAAGGCTTTTCCTTCCACCAGTTACTTGGATGACTCCGGATCTTTTTAACATCCCACTTTAAGCTGTCACTTCTCTGAAAACTATCCGTGCTTCCCAAGATCAAGTAGGTCCCTGCTCCTACCTGACAGCATCCCTGTATGTAGCCTGGTATTAAGTTTATCACATTGCATTGGGATTGAGTCTGATCATCTGTTCTGCTTGAGATTTACACAGCGAGTGAAGGAGCCCTCACTCTCCAGCTAGTTCCTCTTCCTCATTTAGGACATGCTGGAGATGGAATGGGGACACAATGAAGGCATGTTATGAAGTAGGAAATACAACGGGAAAGAAGATGTTGAAAATAGAAGGGGGAAACATGACTTTCCTCTGCAACCAAAAGGGAACAAGCTAACATCTTGCCAAAGGAAGGGTAATAGCCCATAGGAAACTACTGGTTTTATTTTCGGGGACTTTACGACTATTTGAGTTTTTTTTTTTTAATAAATCTTTATTTTTATTTTTATTTTTATTTTTTATTCATTTATTTTTTAATTAATCATTCCATTCATCTACATCTCAAATGATATCCCACCTTCTGGTTACCCCTCCACGAACCCCCACCCCATCCCACATTTGCTCTCCCCCCTCCCCTTTGCCTATAAGAGAGTGCTCCCACCCCTACCACTCCAGCATCCCTCTGCCCTGGGTCATCAAACCTCCCCAGACCAAGGGCCTCCTCTCCCATTGCTGTCAGGCAAAGTCATTCTCTGCTACATATGTATCAGGAGCTGAGAAAACTGGAAATAGTTCTATTTGAGTTTTAATAGTACCCTTATATATATGAACTTTGAGAAAAAGAAAAGCAACAGTAGAAAAGCTTCTCACTAGGAGCCTGTGGCTACCACCAATCCCATCAAACCAGTTTGTGAGGTTTTTGAACAGGGTGTGGTGTTTCAGGAGATGACACTGCTCTGATGTCATAGAAACAATCGCAGTGGGAGGGTTATGGTTCCTGATAGGTTGACTACACACACACACACACACACACACACACATACACACACACACATACGAGAAGTTGTGGAACTACAGGAAGTGGGATGGATATGATAGGAGTTAGGGTAATTAACTGAAGGATTATCAAAATATATTGTATGGATTCCTCAAATAATTAAATAATATTTTTAATGTAATCCATTGACTTGAGATGCAGATTTTTTTTGTTAGTTTCATCATCTAATATTTTGGAATCGAGGCGGAGGTGGGTGAAGGGCATGTGTGAACTTGCATCATGAAAGCCCAGAGTTTGGAGCCAAGCCAAACACTATTGCATGCAAATTCCTCTCTCTATTCCCTATAAAGTCTGGGAGGCAAATGCTGCCTTGCAGGGCTGTTTGGAAAACTGAAGAGAGGACAATGCAGGGGACACAGGCTTCTCACATCCCAGGTGCACGGTAGCTGCTGTGTTTAATTATTTAAGAGCATCTGGGCTGCACTCACTGGCAAACAGAGAGCTCATGAAATATTTCTATCCTGAAAGGAAGAGATACTGTTCCTCTGCTGCCTGCTCCCTAACAGAGAGAGGGCAAGGTGGCCTGGCATAGAAAAGCTCCAGAGAGGCTCTGGAAATGAAGCAGGATCTGATTTTCAATGGATCTAATTCAATCTATCTAGGAGATAGAGCACAAAGCAAGGTTCTTCTCAGCTTTTCCCTCTGCAATGCCATGGATATTTGTGCCATCCTGGATTCCTGCACTGAAACCTAATCTCCACTATGAGAGATGCCATCAGTTGATTCAGTGTTAAGGTCAGAGCCTTCTGAAGAGAATTAATGCCCTTATGACCTAGACCTGGGAGAATGCCTTCACTCATGCCCTAGACACACATCAGTGCTGTCTATGAAGCATTAAGCAAACTCTCTCCAGACCTCATCAGTTTGCATCTTGACCTTAGATGCCCTGGATGTCAGAACTGTATGAAATGAACTTCTGTGTTTCTAAGATCCCCCAGTCTATGCTACTTTTGTAACAGAAACCTGAACAGACTATGACATGGCACTCCTGAAGAAGAGACACAGAGGAGGACAGCCAGAGAAAAGACCAAGAGACCTCATTTAGATCTTTGAGTGCTTTTTAAAAATATTCAGCCATTTTAAAACATTTTCTTCTGTCAAAAGTAAGTGGTGTTCAGTTGGAAACATTCATACAAGGAAAAAGAAAAAGGAAAGCGCGTTCATTCTTTCAAAGTTTTTTCTAGGAAATCCAGATGTACACTGTGTTCTAATGTAAGAAATGAGCTCACCCAGTATGATATAGAACAACTGTTCTGTAAAGATCTTTCCCATTGGATAGCCTTCTGGGTGGGAAAGTAAAAAGTATCCAGTGTCCCCCTGGGTGACATTGGTGGGCAACTGCATACAACAAGCCCCCCACTCGGCCCTCTTTGAGATTCAGAGTTGAGTTTTGCCATTCCATCTCCACTGAACAATTTTAGAGTGAATCCTTTACACAGCCCACCATTGTTCTTTACAGAGTCCTCACATTCAGTCTTTTCGAGAAAGGGCAGTAGAAAAATGCTTAAATCACAATAGCAGTGGGCTTCCAGTGGGAGGAGGCAGGGGCTGGTACTCAGCAGTTCTTCTTTCCTGTTCTATCTGACCTTGAAGGTTTGTTTCATTTTGTTTTGTTTTGTTTTCTGGGAATTTTGTCCAATGAATTTTGATCATGTTCATTCTTCCTCCTAGCCAATGCCCTTGCCAGGTTTATCTACTCCCTCCCTTGCTACCCAACTTGGTGACACCCCAGCTTTAAAGAGGACAATCTGTGCTGCTCAAATATCTTAGATGTGTGGTCTTCCACTGGAATATGATCGATTTATTAGGGGATACATTCTCAGAGAAAACTTTCTCTTCATTTCTCAGCAGCTAACAACTTCCAATAGGTTCTCTATGTCTTCTATGGTGGGATTTGGTCCTCTGAAGTCTATGCTAAGAGTCACTCAATTTCTAGTCAACAAGCAAAAAATGACAGAGATGCAGCTCTTGTTTTTAAACAGTAGTGTAGAGGTAGAGCTAAAGGACACAGTTACTTCTTATAAAGGGTTTTCTTTTTCATTTTCACAGAAATACCTAATTCTTGATGGGAAGAAAAAACAGGTGTGATGGTTAATTCTGATTGTAAAACTGGCACAATCTATAATCATTGTGCCAATGAGGGATTGTCTAAATCAGTTTGGTCTATGAGTAAGTCTGTGGGGGGTTGATGTAGGAGGACCCAGTCCCCTATGGGTGGCACCATTCCCTGGGCATGGGATGCAGAACTGTGTAAGTATAGAAATAAGCACTGGCAAGCATGCATGCCTTCATTCCTCTCTGCTCCTGACTATGGAAGTGACAATTGCAAGACCCTGCAAGATGCCCTTGCAGAGGTGGACTCTAACCTGGAATTATGAGCTAAATGAAACCTTTCTAAATTTTTTTTTTTTTTTTGGTCAGAGTTATCACAACTAGACAAGTTGACAGAATTATATTAAAGCAGCCTATGTTTAATGAGAGACTATTATGACCAGAAACTATGGTATAGTAAATGATAAACATTCATCTTATTAGAAAAAGGTTTTATTTTCATTTATGAGATACTTGTATGGGGATATGTGCACATGAATGCAGAGACCAAGGAGATCGGAAGAGGGTATCGAACACCCAGGAGCTGGAGTACCAGGCAGTTGTAAGCCACCTGACATGGGAGCTGGGAACAGCACTTGGATCCTCTGGAAGAACAGCATGTGCTTCTTAACCTCTGAGCCATCTCTCCAGTCCTAAGCATTGGTTTTTTTCATGCTCATAATCAGACTAAGAAGACTGTGGTCATTATATTGTTGTAGAATCTGAGATAAGGGGAAGTTAAATAACTTGTCCAAAGGAACTCAGGTAGGAAGAGATGGAACTGGGGTTCCCACGCCACTGAAAGCACAGCCTTTGGGTTAGGAGATGGTGTCAGTGTTGCGGTGACCTAGAGTAAACACTATGATTTCACTTTCTAGGTACTGTGGCCTGGAAACCAGCTTGCTGACATCCCCCCTGGTGGGGTTCATGGTGACCAATCAGTGCAAGTACCATACACCCATCGGCTTCCCTCAGATACCACTGGCTGCCCTGGCTGTGGAGAAAGTGGGTCGCTCCAGTGTGTGTTACCGACTTGCTCTGTTTCCTCCTAAACCCAGCAAGGAGCTGCTTTCAGTAACTCACCACGATCTCATTGATGGTTTGTTCTTAGGCCACCCTAAGTTAGCACAGTTTGACACTCTGGCATGTACCACAGGGTCTTCAGTCCATGTCTTTGTGAATCCAGCGACGAGCAAACCGGAGAGCCTTCCAGAGAACTTCAGGAACAGTCTACAGAAGCTGATGAGTCCAGCATAGTGTGGATTGTCGAACACCGTCTACGGAAATCATCATGTCATAAAATGAAGTTTAGGTTGTTCTCTGCACATTTCCCTTCTAACTCCTTAGCATATATCATTGCCTTTAAAATGTCTGTCAATGCCTTAAACGTTTTTATAACAGTTATTGAAGCTCTTAGTGGAATATCTCTTTGGACCAGTCCTGTAGCCAAGTACTTTACACAGTTTAACACACATAGCAGCTCATAACTGTGCAATGAGAGAGGCACCATTCTAACCCTTTTATGAGAAGTGCGCTGTGAGGTTTGCTGGCAGAAGGCATCCTCCTTGTAAAACTACCATACTCCAAACTCACACTCTTAACCTCGGCACTGATGTCCTCTCCACCATGCAGCCCCAACCCCAAGCCAACCCAGGGCCATGAAGATGGTCATTTTCACATGACGGCCACACACTGCCTGCAGGCCTGTTGTTACGCTGGCTTCTCCACATCCAATGAAATTCTTTACTTCTTTGCCAATATCTTATCAGCAGGTTACCTATTTCCCATGGTTTGGGTTTATTAATCTAATTTGACTCATATCTTTAGCTTTGTTCAGTAAATAGATCCCTGAATTATTTTTTTTGTATGTGTGTGTCTGTCAGTGTGAACTTATGGTACTAGAAAAATCACCTTTCCTGTCAAACCTTTGATGTTTCTCCGCCACATCCTTAGCCTACATCCATCACCTCTGTCATGGGTGGAAGTTACCAAGTAACTGAATAAAATTAATCTCTGATGCTATGTGAAGACTGTGCTGAAGTGTGACAGTAATCAAGGCTGCCCGTGCTGAGTGCTGCCCATACCTAATGCTGGGAGCAACTAGAGAGCTGATGCCATCATCACTGCTCTCCATCTAAAGATGGTGGTGGGAAACAGCAGGGAGGGTTCTAATATTAGATCTGCCTGTACCTCAACTGGACAGAAAAAACTCTAGGTTTACTCTCTGGGCCTGTGGCCACATCTGGAAAAGAAGGTCTCTAATGATCTTTCCCAGCTGGATTCCTTGAATGCTTTTCAAGCAAAAGAAGACTCTTAGTCAGCTGTGGGATTCAATGACAAGTATGACAAGTCCCTACCACCTCTTCTAGCTCCAGAATATCCTTTCCATGCACAGTACACACAAAGGCCACATGCTATCCTTTGGCATCAAGTCCATTCTCTTATGTCCAGATAAACATTAAGGTTTTAAAACACTTCTATAACAAGCTTGGGAAACTATTTTCCAGCAAACTGGGGTATGCAGGCACTGACCTGGCCCAACTGGACCTGCTCATGTCGGTCCTTGGAGGCCTTGCTTCGTTCCCAGAGGTTCTTGCTCTCACACTATCTCTTCATGCTGTATACCCATCTTTCACCTGAGAGGTGGGTATTCTTATTCTTTCTTTCTTTTTTTAAATTTTTTGTTTTTGTTTTTCGAGACAGGGTTTCTCTGTGTAGCCCTGGCTATCCTGGAACTCACTCTGTAGACCAGGCTGGCCTCAAATTCAGAAATCCACCTGCCTCTGCCTCCCAAGTGTTGGGACTAAAGGCGTATACCACCACTGCCCGGCAGGTATTCTTATTCTTATTCCACTATATATTCGGGAAAGACTAAAGAGAAAGATGACTTGCAGAGACCATAGAACCTTTGGTTGGTAGAACTAAAACTTGAGTCCATGTAGGGCTTTGGGCCCATCCTTTCTTTCTCTTTAAATGTGTGTGTATATGTGTGTGTGTGTGTGTGTGTGTGATGTGTATGCATGGGTGAGGTGTGCATGTTCTTGTGCAGGTTTGTACTTAAGTAAGTACATCCTCAGGAATGTCATCCACCACCTTTGAGACAGGGTCTCTCATTAGACAGGAGCTCCCTTTTTAGAACAGTCTATGCAGCCAGTGAGGCTTGGGAATCCACCTGTCTCTGCTTCTCAGAGTTGGGATCACAAAATGTGGTGGTTTGAATGATATGGCTTAGTCACCAGGAAGTGGAGCTGTTTGAGACAAATTAGGAGATGCACCACTGGGAGTGAGCTTTGAGGTTTAAAATACCCACTCTAGGCCCAGTGTCTCTCTCTGCTAGGGCTGGGGAGATAACTATAAGCAAGCCCTCGTTTAAATGTTTTCTTCTATAAGTTGCCATGGTGATAGTGCCTCTTCACAGCAACAGAACAGTAACTAAGGCACAGGCCCCCATCCTTCACCCAGGTTTTAAGCGTTTGATTTGGGTCCTTGTGCTTATGAGACACTTTACTGAGCCATCTACCCAGCCCTGCACCCATCTTTCTGACAGACCCACTCAGTATCTCTTCACAACGGACCTGAGTTTCTACGCTGCACCATGGTCTGCCACCAGGTTTTTAACGGTGTGGTGACTATAGTGTCTTTCATTAAGAGGGTCTTAAGTCAGAGTTAATGCAAAAGAATGACTAAGAGAACAGTTTACCCTTAGCAAGACATGGATTTGTAGCCTGAACCTTCCTCCTACGCAGGAAAACAGCATGTCTTAGGTAACCCAGGACAGCCCCGATTGTCCTAGTGTTGTGACAGACTCTCCCCTGACACTATGGACCCTAAAGTGAGAACAAAATGAAAAGACAGGCTACAGGTCACCTCACCAGGTTTCTTCCTATCAGTGGGCATCGTGTGGGTTGTGGGTTGTATGTCTGTTTGTTCTTACCTTTCTCACAATATACATCAATCCGGACCATTTATAAAGAGTTGTCTTTCTTCTGGAGGCTGAGAAATCCAAGATGGAGGTGCTGGCTGCTATGGTATCTATTAAGGGCTGCCTTCTGCTTCCACAATGGTGTCTTGTGTGTCTTTCCATCCTAAGAGAGTTGATGGTTAAAGGGGGCTGGTTGGTTCCCTTTTGTCTTGTACATGCGGGTCTGGATCCATAAAGAGCCCAGCTGTTCATGCCATCATACTGAGACCTCAGTTTCAGTATATGAATGTTAAGGGACACACAAACCCCAGCAGCATGGAAGGACACCAACTAGAGATGCAGACACCTGCCACTCTGGCCACCTTGTGGAAGATGTACTTTGGAAGTGCATCGAAGTCACTGGGGCATGAATGCTGGGTCCTAAGGAGACTTGGAATGTAGCAGCACTGACTCCGAGACAGCAGAACTCCTTTGGCTCACAGACCCATCCATTGTGTGGAGAAGCCCATCCAGAATAAGGGTGGAGTGGGTCTGTCTAAGCCCCCAAGCGCATAGAAAAGGTGACTCAAAAGGTGGCTCAGTGTTTGGGGAGGTCCTGGTAACAAGGATCTCAGTCTGGGCTCCAACAGAGTCACCTTTTTAATGAGCTCTGTGGCCTGGGTCACTGCATCCCTTTGTAATTCCCTGATTTGAAATGGGGATACAAGTGCCATGCGGACCACAACCCCTGCTCATCAAGGTTTTGGTGGCAGGATTGTCCTTCCCTGGTACCTGGTAGACGGCCATCAGCATTTCCCCAGAACAATCAAAATGCTGTGTATGCCCATGACCTGCCTAAAAATAGAAAAATATGCAACTGCTACATTTCCCTTACGTGTGTCTGTAGTGAACCACACATCATTTTCCATTTTATGTGAGAAAAATTACAATGGTAAATAAGGAGCAAGGGATGATGGGATGCATTTGGCCTGGATTGTCCCCTGGAACTCACCAGAATGGAGAGTCAGGCTAGTTTCTTCGGAAATAGTCTCCAGATTAGATAAATACCCTGAGCTGAAGTATGCTGACATACTCTTTCCAGCAGGAGCCAATGCCAAGAACATCACACCACTCACTGGATTTTAGTGGGCAATTCTAGCACTATAAACTCATTTCAAGACTGCAGAGAAAGCCAAGTCTCAATTGCATGTTCTTGGAGGAAGCTAGGATGTTATTACGAAGGTGGCTAAATAAACCCAGAGCCTTAAAAAGAAATCGCTAGCTGTGCACTACTTCACGAGATGTGGTCGATGAGCAGCTTGTAGCTCTTGTTACGGGGCACTTCTAAGCAGGTGCGACTCCCGAGCTTGCTAACGAGGGAGCAACTGCAATAATCCGGGCAGGTAAAGAAAGTCCTCAGACAGTGCAGCTTTTCTAAGTGCTTTTTGTCACACTCGAATTCATCTGGAAACCTACAGTAGGAGACGAGGTACAAAATGTGTGTTCATGTTCTGCTTGGACAGAATATGGCTCCTAGCAATTAATGCTTTCAGTCACATTAAGCATTAAATAATGCCTTGTGACATTACAGTATTGCCCGTTACAAATCAATTTTGTAGTGTTTGTTCGTAATAAGACTTGAAATGTTACCTAGAAATAAAATATGTTTTCCTTGAAACAGTCAGACCTTATTAGAAATCCAGGGTTTTACAAATCACCATGTTAACAGTTATGTCCCCTGGCGAAGGCTTTCTTTCTTTAAATAGTGTTAAACTCATCCTCAGACACTCAAGTCTCTGAGTATTAGTCTTTGTATGTGCACTGGCTTGAAAGGAAAAACGTAATGCTCCACATGCACTCAGTGTCCTACTAGGTACAATCTAATCTATCAACCAGGATTCCTTTTGCAGGGAAAAATAATGAGTACCTTGCAAAACTCTTATAACTATATAGGGTTACACAATGTTACTTTGTCATTTTGTTAAAAGTCGGGGTTTCCAATCCTCTAAAAGGAAAAAGGGTCACCAATATTTGGTCGTAATGATACATAGCACTTGGGGAAACTGAGGTAAGCAGATCACAAATTGAACTCAGGGTCATTCTAGGAAGCATAGCGAGACATGGTATTAAAGAGGAGGGAGGAGAGAAGGCCCAGGTCCTGGTGGGCAGTGCCATCCCTGGGCTATGGTCCTGGCTACTGTAAGAGCAGGCTGGGCAAGCTATAAGGAGCAAGCCTATAGCCAGTACTCTTCCATGACCTCTGCATCAGCGCCTACCTCCCAGTTCCTACTGTGAGTTCCTGTCCTGACTTCTTCAGTGATTGGCGGTGACCTGAGAGTGTAAAATGAAATAAACCCTTTCCTCTCCAAATTGCTTTTGGTTACAGTGGTTTGTTGTTGTTTTTTGTTTTTGTTTTTTTGTTTGTTTTTTTTTTATCACAGTGATAGAAGCCCTAATACAGAAGGGAAGGGGAGAAAGAAAGAGAGAGGGAGGGAACAAGAGAGAGAAGGGAGGGGAGAAGTTAGGAAGTGAGACAACAGGAGCCTGTTTCCAGCTTAGACGAGTTAAGACACTTTCATGGAATCATATACAACAAGGAGCAAAGAGACAGACAGAACACACAAGACTTGGAGACTTAGCTCAGTTCAACTCAATACTAAATCGCTGAGGGTTTGGTACCCAGATTTGAATATGGGCTCTGATGATGCCTGGTGTGCAGGCTCCAGGTCCTCAGAAGCCGATGAGACAGGCCATTGTCCTCAATGTGCTTCATGTTTTGAGCTTGGAGGGTTGGCTGTGCAAACTCTGTAATATCAAATGGTACAGTAAACAGGGTACCCCCTACTCCCCAGAGGCACACTCAGCCCTCAACGCTTATAGCCTGTGTATGTGATCTTATTTGGAAGACTCTCAAGATGACCTAAAGGGAAGTGTCCTTGTAAACAATATATCACTGAGAGAGATGGCCAGAAAAGAGAGGAAGTCCTTTTGAGAACAGAGACCACGATACAACAGATCTACAAGCTCCAGACCTTCCAGTCACCAAGGCTGGAAGAAATGGGAGTCTGTCCAGGCAGGACATTGGGAAGGTGTTCTGTGTGTGCACATGTGCATGCATGAGCGAGCACGGAGGGCCACAGGACAACCTTGGCGGCCATTTCTTAGGCACTGTGCACCCCGTGCTTTGAGACGGGTTCTCTCACTTGCCTGGAACTCAATAGGCTAGGCTGCCTGCAGGCAAGACCAGGGATCGTCTTCCGAACACTCAGATAGAGCATATGCCAGCCTGCATTTAAAACAAAAACAAAAACAAAAACAACAAGAGAAAACCATGGGTCTTGGGATGAACTCAGGCGCAAGCACCATCAACTGAGTCGACTCCCTACGCGCCTGCTGGCACTTCCACCTCAGACTCTGGCCTCCAGAACCATGGACGTCTTTTAAAGTTTCTGTCCCAGCAAAACATCTTTGTGGTGGGAGTCTGGACTAGAAGAAATAAATATAAATTGTAATGCAAACCAAGACGTAAAACATAGCAGAACGTGATAGGGACCTAGTTAGGGCCCTTTTAAGTTGTCGGGTCTGAAAGGGCTCGGTGATGGGACAACCATGCATGCTACCCCCGGGGATGTGGGAAATGAGGGATCTCGTGCCCTGGATCTGAGAGGGCAGTAGGTGCAAAGACAGGCCCTGGGAAGACCTTGGTGGTGGTGGTAGCTTCAGAGCTGAACAGCCTCCATCTTCATGAGGTCAGTTGTGCCTACTTGGGATTAGTGAGGAGTCCAGGAAAGAAGGGGTAAGGGGTGGTGGCCCTCTCCTGAGTCTCTGACTGCTCTCCCCAGTCATTTGTAAGCAATTCTGCCCTAACTGTGGGTTTTACTTAGGGCTTTTAATTGCCTCAACAAAACACCACGACCAACGAGCAAGCTGGGGAGAAAGGGTTATTTGCATGCATTTCCATATTGCTGTTCATTACTGAAGGAAGACAGGGCAAAGTCTCAAACCCAGTGGGATCCTAGAAGCAGGAGCTGAAGCAGAAACCGTGGTGGGAGCTGCTTACGAGCTTGCTCCCCATGCCTTGCTCAGCCTGGGTACTTCTAGAACCCAGAACCGCCAACCCAGGGTTGGCACCACCACAATGGGCCAGGCCCTCTCCCATTGATCACTAATTGAGAAAATGCCTTACAGCTGGATCTCATGGAGGCATTTCCTGAACTGAGGATCCTTCCTCTCTGATGACTCTCCAGCTTGTGGCAAGTTGACACACAAAATCGGGCCATTGGGGCTTAGTCTCTGGATGTGAGAAAGCCGCACAGTCTGGGATGGGTTAGGACTTTGCTGCATGGCTGCTTTGGGGTCCACCATGTTCTTGTCAGTACCCTGTCACCCACACTCTGTACACAAGCCCAGAAAGCTCTCTACTTCCCCAGCGTGAACTATGCTGGCACTGGACTTTGGTTTCTCATTAGGACATTGTGCGTATCTCACCCAGGGAGTGACTCTTAGCAACAAAGTCAGTGAGGGTGGAGGACGGGGTAAAAGGTGGAGAAAAAAGAAGAGTAGAGAGGCAGTTCTCAGAAGGGAAGCAGGGCCGAATCCTGTTAGGCAGGCCCCACAGGCAATGCTAAGATCTGGATTTTCCAGTTAAATGTCTCAGGACTGCTGTGAAAATGACTTTGGGTTCCCTAACTACAGAGAAGGTCATGATTTCCAGAGGGATGAAATCAGCAACTACTGATATATTCTGAACTTGTTATAAAAATAATGGTGATGATGATGAATATGATGATTAACAACTGAGTCCATTTGCATCTGGACCACAGACTCTTTTGAGCGTTTAATTCCAGAGGAACAAAGAAACCACATATTTTTATTAAGTCAAACACCACAAGACACATGGGAAGATCCTCTAAGGCATCCTTTATTCCACTCTCCTCCCATTTACAGGGTGGAAGTTCACCTGAAATTGGTACTCCAGCTAATTTGGTCAATGGCTTAGATGCTTGCCTTGCCCTGTTTCCTTGGCATAAGCTGTGCTAGAAGCAGGCTCAGAGGTTCAGGACTCAACAAATAACAAATCCACTACATCTGGATTCCCAGCCTCACAATCAGGGAGGGACTGTATTTCTATTCACTATTTAAAAAAGCAGACCCACCTCAATAACATGTAAAAAAGTTTCTCAAGTATATTAAAGTGTTGACCATGCTCATACAGTTTTTCAAATACCTGGCATTCATCTTTTTTCTATTGCTAAAATTCCTTTTTTGTTCACATTATCTTTTTTGATTGCTTCTTAGTATTAAAGATAAAACAAAACAAAAACCCAAAAATGTGGGTTTGTTGTACACATTAGCAGGTCCATACAGGAACACACACAAAAGTTTATATACCATTTACAATACAGCTCCAAGTATAAAGAATATGAAATACCATGCCTGCTCCAAGGTTAGCTGACCTATGACAATACAAGTTGACTCCTTCAGCCTTTACCTTCACCACCATTTAACAGTGACAACTAAAAAACCCAACATTTAATAGTTCAAACACACAGTGGTTACTCTGTACAGTGTCCCACCCACCCACCTTGAGTTATAGAACCCTTTCATAATTTCTTCCCCATTAATTAATTGAGCGGGGAAGAAGAGTCTATAAAGGTCATGCTGTAGCAATGTATCCCCTCAGAGAACTGCAATTTGCCAAGAGTTTAATGTGCTTCAGGGGAAGTCCTACTGGAATAAATAATGATGGTTATTTTCCAGTAAATATGGAGTGAAAAATAATTTGTACCCCAATCTGAGGTATAATCCCACTGTTTAGGGACACAACTGCTATACACTTGACAACTATAGCAATCACTCAGAACACTTGCAGAAAGCCCGTGACATTTGGCCACATCAGAAGGAATGTCTTTCAAAGTTCATCATGGTTTTTGGTAAGATCTTCCCCATAATTGGTCGCTTGGCTTCCCACGAACATGTTCCAGTTGTCTAGAATTTCCTCCTTCGTTAGCATCTCATCCTGAGGGAAAACAAAAGAGCCATTAGGGTCGCTGAGAGCTCCTGCTGGTCAGCATTCTGTCCACTTCACTAATCTGAGGGGTTTCAAACTACATCTAATAGTCTGGAAGTGTTCCTTTCTCAGCTCCTGTGACTATACTGTAAAACTCCAAACTGGAATGAAGTCCAGCTGTGTGTAGGAGCTGTGCTGGAGTGCCTCAGGTAGGTCCTGGGAACTCAGGAGATAGACTCTACAAGCAATGTGGGTGTTCTCAAAACAGCCCAGAAAGACCTGCACGTCCCTTTCATGGCCTCACTGTGTCACATGTAGGTCTGTAGAGCTCAGAGTTTGGGGCAATTAAAGCCAGATGAGGCAGGAATTTTTTTCTTAATCTTATTGATTTCCTCATTTGAATTCTATCAAATTATCATTACTATTGTACTAGGGACTGAACCAAAAGCCTGACTCATGACAGCCAAGTGCTTTACGACTGAGGTAAAACACTCCCAGCCCCCGTCTACTCGGATTCCTATCAGCGGGTATGGAAATGCTGGAAGTCATTCAAGTTCCCTGTACACCCTCCCTCCAAAAAAAACCTCCACAAACAGAACCCCAGGAACTTGCTTGAGATGTCTGACCTCCAAAGGGATGGACTCCCTATGTCAGACATGTTTAATAAATATTTGATGACTAGATGAAGGGGGAAATAAGCCTACCTCAGGGCATCCTGGGTAAATTTCTTACACCTATGACCTGACTATATCGAAGATGTTTTAATCCTCGAGGATGTGCTTAGTAATCTTAGTCTATAGCCCAAGACAGACTATGCAGGAAAGTTGGAAACTTGCTCCCTGCAGCTGTCATGGTACTGGTGTAATGTACAGGACTCTACTGGAGAGTAAGAGAAGTAAACAGATAATGGCCATAGGAGCCGATGGCGTCATGGACAAGGCTGGCAACCCAATCTTGAACAATCTACTTCCTGTTGATCAATGGCTCTGAACATGGAAGCTACCTACTTCCTGTTGATCAATGGCTCTGAACATGGGAGCTATCTACTTTCTATTGATCAATGGCTCTGAACATCGAAGCTATCTACTTCCTGTGTTGATCAGTGCTCTGAACATGGGAGCTACCTTGTTTTTGTCTGACTCATACACCAGGTGCCTGGCTTCGGCCTGGGCATGGTCGTAGTCCTGAGGGAGGATCCAGTGGCGAATCTCATCCTTGTCCAGCTTCCCATCCTTGTTCAGATCTCGGAAATCATTGAACTGCTCCCGTTCCGACAAAACCCAGTCTGGCTCAGGGCCATTGTCCTCGTGGGAAAACATGTCCGCTAGAAAGCAAAGCTGTTCTCAGTTACAGAAGACAACCAGGAAGGGAAAATCACAAAAGCTTGACCCTTGTGTTTTTGGAAGGATGAAGCCCATGGAGAAAGCTAAGTGGCACTGGTGCAGAGCTGAGGGATGGCCACTGACAGGAAGACTTGGTTAGAAGCCAGCAGATGAGACTTGGGTTCTTTATTTAGTTCAGTGTGTAAGCCCAAAGCTTGTGAAATGGAGATAATAGTCAGTAAATCATATTTCTCAAGACCAGAGGGCTACTTATGGGAGGGTATCTATTCCACCTGGCACCATAAAGACAAAAACAAAGTAACTTTCCACAGCTCCAACTCCTCAGGAAGTGTCCAATATACATTTTCTTTTCATGTCAATTCCTTTACACAGTCTGAAGTAGTCCCTGCTATTCTCCCATTTACAAATGAGAATGGGGGTGAGGATGTATCCCTCAGCTCCTCTGAACTGGAGACTGCACAGGACCACAGGAGGCTTGCTACCAACGCCATCTTCCCCTCTGTGGTCATCACTATGGCTTGCCTCATCTCCCAAGGGCTTTTTCAAGACAATTTTATTTCACATCTTTAACAATTACTATAAGACAGTAATTCTCTCAATTTTCTAAACTGCCTGGAACAAAGAGAAGGGAACATTCATACACTGCTTCCTGTTTGCTCTGTTTGAGACAAGGTCTCACTATGTTGCTGAGCTAGCCTGGAACTCACTAATAGACCAGGCTATAGAGAACTGTCAGTGATTTGCCTGCTTCTGCCTGTTGAGTACTGGGATTAAAGGTATGCACCACCATGTCCAGCCCTCGTTCACTCTTTTTGTTATTTTGTTTTGTTATTGTCTGCTTACATTCCACAGCAGTTTTTCTGAAGGAAATAGTTTCAAAACCTTAAGTAGAAAAAGACATTCAACATAGAAGAAAAAACAAAACAAAACAACAAAAAAAAAACCTAACAAACAAAAATCCAAAACTCTCTGTGATAAAAGTTTCAATTTGGGGAAAAAACTACAATAATGTTTCAAAGTAGAAAAAAAATTAAGGTTCTTTGTATAAAGTTTCAATGTAAAGGGAAAGCCACTCATCAGATTGAGAAGATACTTGAAAGAAGAGAAAAGACAAGAAAAACCACAAGGTAGCCCCGGTATGGGGACCCACCCCTTTAATCCTAGCACTAGAGTCAAAGGCAGGCAGATCTCTGAGAGTTTGAGGCCAGGCTGGTCTCCAAAGGGAGTTCTAGGACACCAGGGCTGTTACACAGAGAAATCCTGTGTTGAAAAACCTAAACCAAACCAAACCAAACCAAACCAAGCCAACCCAACCCAACCCAACCCAGCCAAACAAGCAAACAACAAACTCTACTGCTGCTATTTGCACATTGTTTGTGTATTTGTGTTCCCATGTGTACTCATGTGTGGGTGTACCAAAGATTTATGTCAAATTTCTTCATCCATTATATACTTTACCTTGTATTTGAGGCATGGTCTTTCTTAATGCACCTAGAGTTTACTGGAGAGACTGAGGACTGGACAATAAGCCCGAGTCCTGCTGTCTCTGCCTCATCAGTGCTGGGATTATAGGTGTGTGCCAAGTCCAGACTTTTTATGTGGGCACTGGAGATCTGAACTCAGGTCCTTATGCATGTACAGCAAGCGTTCTACTAACTGAGCAAATGCCCACTCCTATGACTATCATATGAGCTAGGAAAGGATGCTGTTCATCCTGTTACAGATTAGAAACCAGGGCATAGAGGAATAGTTCTCTGAGGGTCACACAGTCAGCAGATGGGAAAGATAGGGCTCTGAATCCCAGAGCCTTTCCAGTGAGCCACACTAGCAACTCACTTAGCAATCAGGTCCCTTGCCTGACAAGTTCATGCATAAAGTCTTTCTCACTATTTGCTGCTGAAAATTTGATTACTAAACATAATCCCCCTCTCCTCCTTCTGCACAGTCCACAAAATGAAATGTTTCTTTTAGTCAAGGCCACTCAGAATTGTGCCCTTGCCAGGCACTATCTCAACGCAGAGTTCAGGAGGAGCATGAAGAGCATACACTGCTAACCCAAAGTGCCCATGGTTTGCTTTTATCAGGGAGTCTCTCTCTCTCTCTCTGATTCAATCCCTGCTGTCATGGTAACAGGTTGGAGGCTCTGAACACTCCCCTCCCTTATGTGCCTCTCAAGAGGAAGGCTTACACTGAGGAGGCCACTGTTAGCATCCATATTGTACAAAGCTAGAGTCACCTTAATTACTGAGGCAAAGAGCTACCTGACTATGAGCTGTGACAGATAGGAAAGTGTTCAGCTCTAGAACTGTATGACTTTCCACAACGAGCAGAAGCTGTGTTCAACATTGCCAGAGATGCCTGTCCTTATGTGGGGAGACAAAAATCATACAACCACCCAGATCAGGGGACATCTTGGGTTGAGTATTACACTTGCAAGTAAGTAACTGCATCTATTAAACACACACATACAAAGTTCCCCATCTCTTTCCAGAAGTCAATATCCAATTGAATGATTTTCGCCCCTGCTTTGAGACAGGAAAGGTAGGGCTCTTACAAGCCAGCAGCCTGAGGTTGGAGCCATGAGCCACTGCTGTGCAGCTAGTTGGTGGGGATCATACGGAAATGTCCTTGCTGTGGGCTGCAGATCTTTGTCCTTGGGACCTTCCGGTTACTGGGGAATCTGACTATCAGTCAGGTGATTCTCCCTGTTTCTCAGTAAGAAAATATCAACTATGGTTCTTCCAGCCAAAAGATAGAACACCAGAGGATGAGCGGCTCTAATAAGGGGAACTGCTCACAATGAAGGTTCACTCCCTGCTTATAGCTCTGGCACATGATCAATCTCATCAGTCACCATCTCACTCACCCAGGCTCAGGATCTCAGCAGGCTGACCTACGTCTAACCTGCGTCTTCTCCTGTGATGGTTTATATTTCCTTGGCCCAGGGAGTGGCACTATTGGGAAACCTGGTCTTGAGAAATAAGTATGGCCTTGTTGGAGTAGGTGTATCACTGTGGGCATGGGCTTTAAGACCCTCATCCTAGCTGCCTGGAAGCCAGTATTCTGCTAGCAGACTTCAGATGAAGATGTAGAACTCTCAGCTCCTCCTGCACCATGCCTGCCTGGATGCTGCCAAACTCCTGCCTTGATGATAATGGAGTGAAACTCTGAACCTGTAAGCCAGTCCCAATTAAATGTTGTCCTTATGAGAGTTGCCTTGGTCATGGTGTCTGTTCACAGCAGTAAAACTCTAACTAAGACATCCTCCCCTCACTGCAGACTCTCCAATCTAATTAAAGGCAGTATAACAGAGAGCAACCCTGGGCCCCCTGGGAAGGGCTGCTGGCTAGCCTCCTTTGGCTCCCCGCTCCCCCTGTCCAGGAAAGTTTAATTCCTCACTTGGCACCAGCTGGACCTATGCAACAAATAGGGCTGGAGGGTTCTCTCTGTTGGGAGCTCCCAGCAGTGAGGCCATCAGATCACCAGTGGGAGTGGAAGGAGAAGAATGTTGCCTAGTGTGCATAGCTCAGCCACTGCAGCCCGAACTCACCGATGTACTCATCCTGGTCCACAAAACCATCCCCGTTCTTGTCGATGTCCTCCAGGGTTTCCTAGGAAGCAATGGGGAAAGAACACAAGATGGCCATATGCTTGGAGACTTCTACCGCCTGCCCTCTTTCTCTGGTTTTTATAACGCTTGGTAACTTGTTCTAGTCGCTCCTGGGCAGATGATCCTCTCTCCACAACTTCAAGAGCAGAACCCTCTCCTCATGAGAAAGAGTGTCTGTAAACTCAGAGTGCTCTGATACCCTCAAGAAGCCCCGCCATACCAACCGATACCTACCACCAGACATCACCCTCGGAGTCTGAGAGGACAGTGTGCGAAGCCTCCAATTAGAGGGACTGTAAACACAGATTGCATAGTGAAGAGCTAGGACCCTCATCTGGAGTCAGAGGCATATCAAACTATAGAGATTTAAACATTAAAAGTGTAACTGCCTTGTGAAAGCATTATCTAATTAGTTATATTTGACTTTTATTTGTCATGCGATGTATTGTCCTGTCCACCCCTACATCAGTAACTAAGTGAATATATTGTCCATTGGTCCAGCAACTCAAGGACTTCCTGAATCAAGAAACTAGTCTTGAGTCGAGCACTAATCTTGCTTGAAGTCAAACAATTCCCCTGTAGCAGCTCCACCCCCACGCTTCAGGAGTTATCAATAAATGGATGTTGAGTGAATAGGAGAAATAATTCTTGGACCACTGCCCAGTCCTTGGGGTTATAGACGTCATGAGGCAAAGTATGAGGCAGGAGTGGACACTGTCACTGATTGGGGATCTTAGAAACTGCAAGCTATTTATGAAAAAAAATCTTTCATTAACAGCTTCCCAGCAGTTGGAACTGACTGTCGAGGAAGTAGGTGATGGCATTTATTTAAATGTCATGAAAAATGAAGACACATGGGGCCCCATGGAACACTATGGAAACAGCGAGATTCAAGCCCTTAAAGCACTGAGCCTTTATAAGCCTGGCATCTGGGCCATCTTCTCTCTAGAGACTACAGCTGAAGCAGCAGCATTCCCAGCTGCAACCTCTGCAAGTTTCCATAAGGTTTTCTCTTCCTTCTAAGCTGAAAACAAAAAGAAAGGAAGGAAGGAAAGAAAGGAAGGGAGGGAGGGAGGGAGGGAGGGAGGAAGGAAGGAAGGAAGGAAGGAAGGAAGGAAGGAAGGAAGGAAGGAAGGAAGGGAGGGAAGAAGGAAGACAGACAGCAGAAGCAACAACAATAGGGCGGAGTGCAGCTAGTGGCTCACTAACCCATCGGTTCTAAATATATTGGTTCACATATATCTAAATGTCGTCTCTCAGCCTAGGTATAACTAAGATGTGCTAGACTATAAACAGGTACATATACCCTTTTTTCCAGCCTGAATAGTGAAGACAGACTATCACATCTCTTCATTCTGTCTCTGTCCTTTATTGGCCACCTGATACTGTAAGATGGCAGAGCAGAAAGCAGAGGTTGCCTCCCAGTGTTCAGAGGGGAGCTTCCCAGGGGATCTACCTGGGACCATCTTTAATGGACATTGTGCAAGTAAGGAACAAGCTTGCTTTGTGTTAAGTGGCTTCACCAAGCTGTTTGTTACAACAGCTAGCTTATCCTAACAACTTCCTGGACAGAGATTTGCCATATGCAACTTCAGTCCTTCCCCAGTTCCCCAGCAGGTTGAAAGTGTCTCTTTTGGGAAAAAGGGACAAGGCGTGGGGAAAGTTTTCTCCCTGGTCTTTTTGCAGTCTGGACTTTCACTGTTCTCACCAGAACTACAATCTCCTTCATATGTTCAAACTCCTCTGGGTGCAGAAAGGCAGTGAACTCCTCCCGAGTAGCTGTCAGGTCTCCATCAAGGTCTGAAGCCTTAAACCTCCTCTCATCTCGTGGCAGCATCTTTTTAAAGGTGTGATGATCAGAGCTGTCTTGGAATTCAGCGGGGTTTCCTGCAGGGCACACACAACTTTGTTAGGCGGGTGGGGGGGTGGGGGGGTGGGGGTGGGGGTCTCTGTTTCAGATCACTTATTCTTCACACACACAAGCTATCTTGAATCACCCACTGACTTCTTTAAAAACATTTCTATTCAAAATGACCCCACATCTTCTCTCCCTCCGAGTCATCCCATAATCGACCTTAGTGCCCAGCAGGGCTTTACAGCCAGCACTGAAGAGCACAGGCTTTTGACCACACAAGCTCAGCCCTCTATTTACAGACTTCCACATCCATCCGCCCCTTTTTGATCTAGGATATACGAGGATTCCCAGAGTATCTAAATGCTTCTAACTTTCAAGAGAGCAGAACTTGGCTTTGATTGCCTCCCTTTCTCCCCAAGGCTGTCTCTCTGCTGTCCACCAGGCACCTGGAGGGTCTGCAGCATACCCCTCCCTCCTTCCTCTAACCGACTACCGCAAGCCCCACCCACCATGCACCCATTTCTGTGCCTCTGCCCCTCCAGCTCTGCCACCCTCCCCACAGTCTCTCAGTCTCTCCAACTTGCCATCCATTCTTCAAGGCCTAGTTTCTACCCCACCTCCCCATGGAAGCCCTTCATTGAATTTCGTTTCCTGATGATGTTTGGAGCATATTTCATCCTTACCACCCAACTTCAGCAGCAAGTAGGAGCTGCAGAAGCATTTTTTTTTTTTCTGTCTCTTCTCTGTGTGAACTTCTGAGAGCTAAGTTCAAGCAGGGCTGTGACCTAAGATACCTTCCCCCATGTCAGTCAAAGGAAGCGACTTGGTACATTCTTAGTAGGTGGAGGAGGAGGGTTGCACTCAGAAGGTTGTGACATCTGGGTGCAGGAGGTAGCCACGATGAGTCTCCTGTGACCTTGTTCCCCACTGTGGCATCTTACCCAGATAGTAGCCATAGGTAGCCTGCTTGTATTCTTCCCAGGAGATCTTTTCGTCTTTGTCCCTATCATAATCCTTCCAGACTTTAGCGACATTATCATAGATGTATCTTTTCTGTACCCGTTTGATCCACACTTTGAGCTCCTCAGTAGTAACAAGGCCATCGCCATCACTATCAATTCGATCAACAATCTTCCTGTAGTTAAAATAAGAATAAAATGAAACAGTAAGTCCCTCAAGACCACAATCAAGACTTGTCCGGTCTCGGCCCAGCAACATGTCAAGCAATGTGCAGTCTTAAATGTTATAAAAGTCTAAGACAGACTCAGCCAGTCTTCCTTCCAGAGATGATATGCCTTCTCCTCCCAGAAACCATGGCCAGTGGCAGCAGCACTAATGGACCATGCCTCTACAGCCTGAAACCCAGGACTGTAGGACTCTCAGCTCAGGACTCCAGAGATCGCCATGACCACCCGATGAGAACTGGCCAGAAGATCTACTAGGTATAACTGTGTTGAGCACATACCCTTTAGCTTTGGGTACAATCCAACAACAGGAAATTCTATGCTAATCAAAAGATAAGGGAGCTGTTTGTTTTTAAATCCTACTATCTTATACTCAAGGATTTGAAACTTAAGAAGCAGGAGGCCAGTCCTGTTGGACAAAGCAACCTCCACCAGAAAGCTGGCCCCCGGCAGCTGAAGAAACTCAGCAGCTCTGCTAATAGGGTACAGACCACTGTGTCTTCTTGGGTTTTCAACTCTCCCTTGACCTAGGTTCCAGGGATTTCAAGCTAGGCTCTACTGAGTCATCCTACACACTAGTTCAGGGTAAAATTCAGGCTGGAAATCTGTCTATCTCTATGTCAAACAGCTCCAAGCTAGGCGTGCCATTTCTGTGAGGGGCTTGTACACACCCACAAGCTATTGCCAACACAACATTTAAGAGAAGTTCCACACACCTGGGATGAGGTCATACAGGCCAATGAGGACTCAGTGTCTTTCTTTGGGTCCGAGAATTAAGTCAATCCCAGTGACAAATTTTGCCAGTAGTAGTTCTGATTAACAGTTAACACCGATTCAATTAAAGATGGGAACTGAATTCCTTAGTTCTTTATAAATACAGTTTGACCTGCACTTCTAACTTTTAGTGGGAAAGGTAAAGAATGGAAGGAGGGGAAACCAGGCGAGATCCGCTCCTCTCTCTGAAAGTTGTGGACATTATTAAAGTGTCCCTTCAAGTACAATTTTAACAGATCTGGGACTGAAAGACTGAACCTCATGCATCTTCAGGCTTCTTTGGGGGCAACTCAGCTGGACACAGCAGAATTCATTCAACACCATGAAGGCAGGTGCTGCTCCAATCCGGAGAACACACTGGCTACACTGCCCATTGACTACCCAACTCCACAGAGAAGCAGATACTCAGGCCAACAAAGGCTCAACGGCTGGAAATCACAAACCTTCTTTTGGAAAAAAGAACAGCATTTAATTTACACCTATCAACACCCAGGGCCTAGCTCCGCTCAACACAAAGCAATTGCTCTAAAACTGTTTACTGGAATTATGGGAGTGGTCTAGACCTCTCTCAAAAAGTCACAAGAGTAAGATCCTGAGAAAGGAAATGGAGTGAAGGTAGACCCTGAATGCATTAGTCAGGACACCTAGATCTTCCTGTGGCTCTGGCTATCTGTGTGACCTCATGAAAGTGAGTCTCTGAGCCCAACCAAATTCTCCCACTGTGAGCAGAAGTGCCCAAGTGACAAGACTTGTGAGGACTGGAGGAGGAAGGTGCCTTTCTTCACTGGTGACCACTATGTAGGCCAAGGGTGGAAGTAAAATTCCAACTCTCAGCCAGTAAAAGGAATGAATAAAGTCTCCAGGCGAGGCGTAGGACAAATGGTGCTCCCCTGCCTGCCAGCTGCTATCAAGGAGACAAGAAAAACCAGACACTCTGGTGGACAGGTGAAACCACTCCCAACCTTAAACCTTGGAAAGTAATTTACATCTTTCTAAGATTATACGAAGCCACTGAGACTGTAACCCCTCAGTGTTTCCAGAAATCTTAAGGGTGACATGTGTTTTCAATAGACGGTCAAGTGATAGACCCAGAGTTGCCTAGATCTAGCCACGTTACTCCCTCTTACTCCCTAGGCAGCCCAGACTTGAAGGGGGCGGGGCGCTGTAGAGAAAGAGGCAACTTCGCCGCCCTTAGCTCCAGGCCAGATCAGTCATTTCCAAAAGTCCCCGCCCAATTCTGACCCAAGTGACCTTAGACCGGAAGGGGCTCAGGCCAGGGACCTAGACGTTATCTTTGGTTCCTGCCTCAACACTGGGTCAAGGATAAGTAAGTGCTATATCATCGTCATCTGCTTCTTTCTTGTCCTAATACCCTGATGCACCAACCCCCACCGACCCACTGCCCAGGACTCCGACCCACTGCCCAGGACTCCGTAAGTGTCACAGTTACACTCCGCACTCTACTGCCAGGCTGGCTTTTCCAACAAGGTTTGGGGATCAGGACGTCCTGTCCACCATGAGCAGACACAGATAACATCTCTACCTCCCTGAGGTCCTTCCCTCTCATCTTTACTTTTCTTTCTCTTCTACCTCCCATGTCCTCTTCTCTAGCTCTTAAGGAGCCCAGCACCCCTCCTGCCCCACAAAAGAGTTAAAACCATGATAAGCAAGCAGGCCCCTCACTTCCGGAACACCTTTCTATTATCATATACCCAGCAACCTTTGAACCATCCCATAAGCTCTGATGAAGTACCATCTACAAAACCAGGCACAGCCCTCCAACCTGAAGCCCTGGGGGGGAGGGGGAGCCCTGCTAAACACATGGATGATGTCACCATCATAGCAGTCCTGACAGTGTCTGCCTGTCCTCCTCCACATTGGATGGCCAGCACCCCTGAGACCTAGAACATGAGGGTTCATCTTTCTACCTGCCAGATGTCAAGCATGGTCCAAACACAGTAGCCACTGCAATGCTTGCTACACGGTTAAATGAACAACATCAAGGATAGACCCAGAGAACTCCACTACCCCTCCTATCTGGCACTTAAGCTAATTACCAGGATGTAGGAATTAAATGAAGCCAGAGGACCTAAACTTAAGTGATTCCAGTTCCTAACTCCCTTCTCCTCCTCCTTTCCAAGACAATGCAGAATGGCTGCACTCAGGGCCCCAGAATAAATCAGTCTCCAGGCCTCAAAGCAGTACAAAGCTGTGAATTTATCAATGGCCTCTATTGTTAAAGTCCCAAAGAAGAAGAGAAAGGACTTCCCTGCCAAACAGAAGATAAAGTTTGGAGGTGACTTTGAAGTCCAAAGGTCTTTTTATCACAACAGGCAGATGTTCACCTGCACAATAGGTATCATTTATCCGGTCCTACTGAATGCTCTGGCCTTTCTGTCCCACAGTAATGGCTGTGTTCTTTTCAACTGTAGCAGAACACCAAGATCCTCCTCCCCCAGGAGCAGGTTCTGGAAGCTCTGGTGGCTCACAGGCAGGATGGCTCCCCAGCCCTGTCTTCACCTGGTCCTCACTAGTTACTAGTCTCTCTGCACAATGGCCAAGGGTCTCCTGGGCAGCTGGGTTTGGCTTACTGAGATTTGCCCAGGTTTGTTTCCTGAATCCAAGCTAAACTCACAAAGCAACACCATAGCCACTTTGCGGGTTTTTTTTTTTTTTTTTTTTTTGCCCCCAACAATCAGTTGCCAAAAAGCTGGGTGCCTCACACATAATGCTGGAAGCAGAGCCCAGAGAATCAGTTTCCATCTCTGAACCTCTTCGCCCAATTAGCCCCTTTAAAAATCTGATTTCTATGTCCCTACGTGAGATTTCTGGGATGATTGGTCAGATGACAAGAACTTGACTGGCCAAGAACAAGCCTCTCCATCTCTTACACATCTGTTAGATCTTGAAAAAAAATTTTTTTAAGCAAGTCTCAAGTGCCTCTCTCTCTGGACTGTGGGATAGAACCGGGTACTAAAAGGCCACAGCCAACAAACTCTGGCTCACTCCAGTCTCTTCTGATGAAACGTAGATGAGGGGGCGGGCCCTCTCGCTCCCAGCTCCCGGGGCCGCTGCCACGTTCTCGCCTCCCCGTGGGAAGCTGTCCCGGCCCAGTGTGGTGGCGACCTCCACACTGGGTCTGAGCGCCCGCTGGCAACTTTGTGCCTCCGAACCTAGCTCCGGCCTCGGCCCTGTGACCAACTGGCGCGATTTCGCTTTCGCTTTGCGCTCCTGGTCCCGCGCGGCTCCCTCTGAGGTGGCCGTGGGCCCCTGCGTGGTCCCCGCGCGGCCCGGGCCGCAGCCTCACCCCAGCCTCTCCTTGCTCTCGTCCGGGCTTAGCTGATCGAAGGTCTTGGAGTCCTCCTTGCCCAGGAAGGCCTCATGATCGTACTGGAAGCTCTGGTTGTCCTCGGGCGGCCGCTCGCCCAGCTCTGAGTCCGGCCGGACCACGCGCTCCTTGCGCACAGTGGGCTTGGCCCGCAGCGCCAGCACTAGCGCCAGCAGCAGCCCCAGGGCGAGTCCCAGGCGGCCACCGCGCGCCATAGTCGCGAGCAAAGGGAGGCTGCGGGGCAGTGGGGGCTCCCAGCGCCGCAGCCGCTGTCCCCTCCCCAGCGAGGGGCGCGCCCGGCTGGCTCGAGGAGGCTTGGGCCGCCCCACTCACGCGCCCATTGGCCACGGCGCCGCCGGGGGAGGCCGGGGCAACGGAGCCACGTCGCCAGCCCCGGTGGTGGGCGCCGGGCTCGGGTTTCGCCTCGGCCCCTCCCCGCGATCTCGTTGCGAGGGGCGGGCCCAGATGATGGGGGATGCGGACTGGAGGGCTCTCTGCAAGACCGGAAAGAAGTACTTTGAGAAAAAGCAACAGATGTTCTGGGTGATAGCTGAGCTTCGCTTTTTGAGAAGCAGCGCTCCCACTCAGCTTCCAACTGAAAGCCCTAACCTCAACCCAAGGCTAGCCCGGAGATGAGCATTTAAGCCCGGTTAACAATTTGCAGTGTGGTTAGGAGAGCACTTGAGTCTGGAAGGAGGCCAGGGTGAGCGTGGTCCCCTAGGTTTGGGAGGAGGCAATCTTAACATCCATGAGATAACACCGGGAGGACTGTGGGAGGAGACGGATGAGTAAGAAGTTCTTTCAAGCTCCTATTGGAGAGAGGTAGAAAGGCTTCCCAAAAGAAACAGAGATATAAAATTATAAAGCTTTCGTTTCTGAATGCTGGCAGGCCATTTTACAAGCCCACTATCTGACTCAAATCCTATCACCGTATTAAATCCGAAATAATGATACCAATCAGTGATGGTCTGTATTATATAACTTTCTGTAGTGATGGAAATGTTCTCTATATGGACTGTCCTATATGTAGTGGCCATTGAATACTTGACATGGGGCCGGTCCAAAGTCAATAGTTGTGCTTAAATGTAAATAGCCACGCAAAGCTGTGGTACCATCTGTTCACCTCTTTCACCTTTCTAACACTCTCAAGAGAAAGTCAGTGGGCTATGCTTCTTGCCCTTGCAGTAAGGAAGCCAAGACATTAGAGCATAGAAGCAAGTACCTTTCTATTAAGATCGTTTTCGGTTAGCAAATTAGGATGATAAGCCTGATACACGTAAGCATTGAGGGCTGTCTTAGTTAAGGTTTTACTGCTGTGAACAGACACCATGACCAAGGCAGCTTTTATAAGGACAACATTTAACTGGGGCTGGCTTACAGGTTCAGATATTCAGTCCATTATCATCAAGGTGGGAGCATGGCAGCATCCAGCCAGACATGATGCAGGCAGAGCTGAGAGTTCTATGCCTTCATGTGAAGGCCGATAGGAGAAGACTCTAGCTGTCTTCCAGGTAGCTAGGATGAGGGTTTTAAAGCCCATGCCTACACTGCTACTCCAACAAGGCCACACCTACTCCAACAGGGCCATATTTTCTAATAGTGCCACTCCCTGAGCCAAGCACATGAAAACCGTCACAAGGGCATAATGAAGAACAAGCTAGCCACGGTTCTATAGAGTATATATAACATAGTAGACCAATCGGGGAGGGCTTCCTGGAATGAATGACTGATAGAAACTGACGCTAAGATAAGTAGGGTAAGCCAAGCAGGGGAATGTGACTATGTGAGAGGTCCTATGTTAGCTGACAGAGGACAGCGGAGCTGGAAGTAATGCTCTCTGACCTTGTACAAAGCCTTCTAGTTGTCAGGGAGATGGGGATCGGGGAGGAGGGGATCCAGGGTTTGATGGAGCCAATGTTCCTCTATTGGTTTTCCATTGGGATAAGAAGTGCTATATTTGAAACGAGAAAAGTGTCAACTGTTGGTAAATAGGTGTGGACTTGTAGCAAAGGAAACACAGTACTGTGGGGGTGAAGTGCCTCCTTGATTGTTAATTGAGCTTCAAGTAGACTGCTCCCAGATGAAAAGAGAGCACAGGGAGGGAGCAGCGGAGCTCCTACCCCCTCCACTGCATGCTGCTGATGTTTGCCATTACTGTCAGACTGCGCTTCATCAGGCTTCCGAGGTGGATGGAAGACCAGGAACTCACAGACATCTTCTAACCCTTCAGCACTCGATTAGTGATGAGCAGCTAGCAGGTCCTGCAGCCTCTTGGGCGGGCGTACAGATGGCCACTGATGGAGTAGCCAGTTCTTATCCTGTAAGCCAATCTAATAGATCCTCTTTACAATGCTTATTTATTTTATTGTTTCTATTCCCTGAAAGAATCCTGACTAATAAACTTGTCAAACACAAATGTCTTGAGGTAAGAGGCTTAATGCCTTTTGTGTTCACAAGGCAAACAGGGATACAAATCGAGTCAGGGGAGGGGGGAAGAAGAGATTGGGAAGGGGATAGGACAGGGAGTGGGGACTGCCAACAGGCTGCTCACTCATGACTTTTGCCAGGGCTGGATTGGGTTCACTGGTGTTGAAGCAGCCTGTCATGAATGAAGGTGGCATACCTTCAGCTTTGCTACAGTTGGGCTTCCTGCCACCCACTGCTGGCTTCCCAGAGAGTGTTTCAGAGGTAGGCTCATCCTTGTAGGAGTTACCCACAGTGCTGTGAATCCGGAAACCTTTGCATAATCCCCCCTACATTCTCTTCCTGATTTTTTTCCTTCTATCTTCTCTGGAGAATCAAGAAGTCCCCTCAACAGAATCATCAGGAAAGTTGATGACACAAACTAACTGGCGTTCTCCTCTAAGTGATCATGTACTTTCATTTTTAAAGCTTGTTTTTTATTTCTCCCCTGTGCTTCTATGGGGGGTGGGTGGGGCTAATGAAGCACATTCTCACCTTCTAAGTTAACCTCCATCCTTAATGAGGCAAGGACCTCAGAACAGAGGGGGCATGTAGCTGAGGGCTGAACCAACGTCAAGGAAAAGCAGTTTCAAATAGGTGAGCTGACAGACTTGGATATGCTGATGAGCTGGAAGTAGCACCATCCAGACCCCGGCTACAATGTAGCAAAAATATGGAAACATTATTTCATGTATCAAAAAGTCTTTTTAAAACTCCTTGTGTGGGTTTGTATGGGCACCTTGGTCCCACATCCTGTCTGTGGTTAGATGCAGCATAGATTGGCCTATGAGCTTCCAGGGACTCTCCTGTCTCAATAGGATCCAGCTTTACACTTGCTGGTCTTCATAGTTGTTGAGCAAGAGCTTTACCCACTGAGCCACATCCTCTGAGCTCAAAAAGTCTTGAGTTAAGTCAACTTCAGATTGGCTCATGCAAATGGCTCAAAGGCATCAGGGAACCAGGTTTTAAAGCTGTTCGGTATTCCTCCAATAGAAGGGAGAAAAGTTTCATTCCTATATTAGAAAGAAAGCCTTCCATCATATCTCCTTTCACATCTCATTGGCCATAAAGGTATGGAAATTCCATGATTGATTAGACAAATCAAAATTGACTCCATGGGGTTGAAAAAATATACAAAATCTTCAAAAACATGTCCTGAGGGTCTGTCAGGAAAGAACAAGCCAGATGGTTATAGATGCCACAGGAATTGTAATGAACTGCTACGTGTTTAAAAGCTCCACCTCCTGACTCTCCACCATTCAGAGTCACAGAAAGTTGTCGAAACTCAACTCAAATGTCATTTATTCCATGATGTTTTCCCTTAAATCTTAGATCAGAATCAGTCATTTCTAACTCAGAATGCCAAGAGCCTTTGCATCGCACACATGGCCTCCTTTTCATGGTCTGACTTCCACTAACAGATTCACTTCAGCTTCTCCTGAGCCTGAATTCCCTAAGAGAAATGATCTTATATGATTCCTGTCCGTGTACATAAATCCAGGAGCTATCTCACTTACAGTCTTCTCATTGAAGTTTATCACAATAGGAAAGCTTGCCATGAAGCAAGGGACTACTGTATTCTTTTGGTTCACTATTGCATATCCACTACCTAGCACAATACCTGGCCCATAGTAGGTGCCTCAGTTATATAAGTGCATAATAAGGAACTTAATGCCTACCAGCTTTTGAAGTAAGGTAAAGTATTTACCCATTCTACACACACACACACACACACACACACACACACACAAGATGGTGAACATCAAACAATGAAGGACACTGGGAATAATCCAGGAGAGTCCTATTATTATCTCAGCTTATTGCTTTGAGCAGAAAAGTGAGAGCAGAGGTGAATATCCAGAGAGACTAAGTCAGTTATCCTACTTAGGCAAGCATACTACCAAGCAGAAAGCTATAGAGGAGAACCCTAGGACCTGCAGAAAGTCCCCATTGCGTATTGAAAGGTAACACTTAATGCATATACTCAAGGCTGAAGAATGAACTATCTGCAAGATTCAGAGAAACAAGGAATACCAGGCACAGTGCCTGTTCCAATTAGTTAGGCTGGAAAAACACGTAATTAATTGGGCACTGGGCAGAGAGCCTCAGCCTTAGACTCATCATTGCTCCCCAAAATGACTAGCAAAATATAAAAACAAAATGCAAAAGACACAACTGTTCTAAGTAACCTGATTTCCTCCATTAGAAAATGTTCAGGAAAACATATAGGAATAAAATAGAGAACTCACAAAGTATGTTTGTCTGTGTGTGTGTGTGTGTGTGTGTGTGTGTGTATGGTGACACAACAACACGACCTCAGTGTTTCTCAACCTTCCTTAATGCTGCGAACCTTTAATACAGTTCCTCATGTTGTGGTAACGACCCCCAACCATAAAATTATTTTTGTTGCTATTTCATAACTGTACTGTTGCTACTGTTATGAATTATAATATAAATATCTGTGTTTTCCAATGGTCTTAGGAGAACCCTGTGAAAGAGTTGACACTCCCCACCAAGGGTTTGAGGTCCACAGGTTGATAACAACTACAAAATTCATAGTTTCTGACATTCAATCAAAAACATAACAGGGAGCCAGGACTGATGGTAAATGCTTGTAATTTCAGCACTTGAACGGCAGAGGCAACAGGAGCAGGAAAGAAGCCAGCCTGGGCTATACAGTGGAGCCCTGTCTCAAAAAAAACCAAAAAACAAAAAGCAAAAAAAAAACCAAAAACAAAAAAAAAAAAAACAAGATTAAAAAACAAACAAAAATAAGTAGGTTCTTAAAATCTTGCAGATAGTTCATTGTATTCAATAGATTCCGAAGAGACAAGGAAGTAACAAAAGTATACAAGTTGAAAATATAATGATTGAAACAGAAACACATGAGATGAAAAATATTCCATACAAGACCAAAGATTCGAACTTGTGGAAGAAACTATTTGAACTTCAAGGTATAGCAGTAGAGGCTATCCCAGAGATTCCTGAGTAGGACAGCAGACTAGTGGGAGCCTTCAGAAGAGCCAGTGTAGAAGCATCAGGATAAGAAACAAAACCAGGCTTTATAATGGTGAATGTGGTGGCCCATGCCTTTAATCCCCGCACTCAGGAGGCAGATGCAGGTGGATCTCTGTGAGTTCAAGGCCAGCTTGGTCTGAAGAGCAAGTCCCAGGACAACTGGGGATATGTAGGGAGACCACATCTTAAAGAAACAAGACAAAACAAAACAAAAGAGGAGGAGGAAGAGGAGGAGAAGGAAGAGGAGGAATAAGAGACAGACAGACAGAAAGAAAGGAAGAAAGAAAGAAAGGAAGGAAGAAAGAAAGAAAGAGAAAGGAAGGAAGGAAGGAAGGAAGGAAGGAAGGAAGGAAGGAAGGAAGAACCTTATTTTGAAGAGATGAAGAAATGCACAAAAGGATAGGACAGCCAGAAAGTCCAGAGAAGCAAAAGTGTGAAGCACTGAGAAGAACGTCAAGGCGAGCGCACCTCCAACCTGGGTTCCCAGAGTTAGGAGGAAAACAAGCCTCATCCAAAGGGTGAACCAGGCAGCCCAGTGAAAAGAGCCCATCCCCAGGACCCGCCCCGCCCACAGCTCCCACGCCATGATCCAGTTTCAGATCTTTTTT